>NC_048295.1:11932828-11955328 GCF_009762535.1 Notolabrus celidotus | reverse complement strand
AGAGGGAAGGAAGGGAAAAAGGAATGAAAGAGAAGGAATGAAAGAAAGAAGGAATGAAAGGAAAAAGAAATGAAGGAAAGAAATAAGGAATGAAAGGAAAAAGGAATAAAAGAGAAGGAGGGAAGGAAGGGGAAAAGGAATTAAAGAAAGAAGGAGTTAAAGGAAAAAGAAATGAAGGAAAGAAATAAGGAATGAAAGGAAAAAGGAATAAAAGAGGAGGGAAGGAAGGGGAAAAGGAATTAAAGAAAGAAGAAATGAAAGGAAAAAGAAAGAAAGAAAGTGAGAAGCACAGAAAGCAAGAAGGACGGAATGAAAGAAAGAAATAAGAAAAGAGGACAGAAAGAATAAAAGAAAGAATGAATGACCCAAAAAGGAATCTACGGCAGCTCAGAGGAACCTACGAGACAAGGGAGCTCAGGGACTCCAGAAAGGTCTATGGTTAGTAACTTCAATGGGACAGGGAGAGTTAAAGTAAGTGAAGGGGGGAAGAGGGTGAGACAGGATCCCAGTGTGTCAGTCTAAGCCTATAGAAGCATAACTAAGAGCTGGTCCAAGCCTGATCCAGCTCTACTCTTCTTTCCCCTCTGATTAGGTACAAGGCTGCAAATTGAGTGAGCTGAACACTTCCATTGTAGCCAGGCTGCTCATCCAGTCACAGCATCAGAAGCTGACTGAGTGCTCTAATCGTCCAGAGCTAACACACTATTGATCTACACTGACTGACTGGGTCACTGCAATCATATCAGCCATTATTGGCTCTCTGAATATGTCTGGTGCTGACAATTAAGTCTGTGGGTGTTGGGAAAAAAAGAAAAGTGTGTGTGTGTTTGAAGTTGTCATCTGCATCTAAATTTATTCATTGCTTTTGTTTATTGGGAAGACTTTCTTTGTTTGACTTGCCTCACACACTTAAACACACAGATGATGTGGGCATTATTAAAACGTGTGACGGTGTCACAAAAAGGAAAGGTGTTTGATTCGGATGAAAGCCAGCTGTGTGTCAGAAATAGAAACACAGATCTCTGTTTCCTGTCTCTCTCCCTCTCCCTCTCCGTCGCTCGCTCCGTCACCTCACTCCGCTGTGTCTCCACTCCTTCTTCACCCTCCAAACCGTCCCCTCACTTACTATGAATTACTGGATGTTGCCGTATCAGTATTTGTGGTCCAGATTTGGAATCCACGCGGAAGTCTGACCCACTTTGCATCCTATATTAAAATCTCATATATTTGTTTCTGAAGTCTTGTCAGATTGAATTACTCCAGTGGAAGCATGAGAGCGGAGGAGGGGATGTAGGCACCACAGCAGCGTTTGGTTTCAGTGACTGCTCCTCATATCCTTGTATATTATATTCAGCAGCCCTAAATTTCCCCCGTGTTTGATGAAAGATTTAGCTCTAAGCTTTGTTTTATTAACGCAGAAAAACCACAAGAAATCAGATTTAAGACGACTTACGGAGACGGTTCAGTCTGGGTTTCTATTCTTGTCTGTTTCCCAGATAAAACACAGGATGTGTTTGCGTTTGCACTCGAACGCGGCGGTGTCATGCCACGCTGTTGATTCATGTGAAAACGACAGGAATTGGATGGGAGATAATGAGACCGTATTTGGAAATGAAGGGCGACACTTGAGGGAGCATAGGCACTGTGAGTCACTGCTTTTTCCTCCAGTCAGCAAGGTCAACAAGTACAGAAGAGGGAGGGGGAAAAAAAAGAGTGATCTCAACAAGTATTTGATTGTTACAGAATGTGGTACAACATTTATGACACACAGGGGATTTATTTAGACAACTGTGGTGACGCCAGTCCCATCAACCTGAGGTGCACTCTGTGTTTAGTTAAGTGCACCTTGCCAGATGCTCATCAAATGTCAGCACGTTATCTAGCCTCTACAACAAGGAAGCTACCAGAGAAATTAACATAATGGTTGAAGGTGCCCGGCTACAGCCCCAGTCCTCCCCGACATACCTTGGGGTGAAGCTAGACAGAACACTGTCATTCAAACAACACCTTGACAGTGTCAAGGGAAAGACCACCGCCCGTGCTGCCCTGATACGGCGCCTAGCCGGTACCACGTGGATGTGCAGCGTCACCGAGGCCCTGGTGTTCCCCGCAGCCGAGTACTGTGCCCCAGTCTGGAGCCGTAGCCCCCACGTCAAAAAGCTGGATGCCACCCTCAACACCGCCCTTTGGACTGTCTCAGGATGCCTCCGAGCCACCCCAACAAACCATGTACCTGTTCTTGCTGGAATCACTCCAGCAGGGACAAGAAGCAGCCACGCTGGCCCTTGCTCTGAAAGCACAGCTGAGTGAATCCCACCTCCTCCACAAGGTCGTCATGGAGACACCACAGCAGACACGCCTAAAGTCCCGGCGCCCCTTTGCCGCTCAGGCCCAGGAACTGCTCCGCACAACACCAGCCGACACCCCCAACGCCTCCTGGGTGAAGGCAAGATGGAGGGACCAGTGGAAGGCAGCAGAACCATCCAGGCTCCACCACTACGTTCCTGGCCAGCACCTCCCCCCGTAAGGAGTGGACAACCCTCAACCGCCTGAGGAACGGTGTGGGATGTTTTGCTGCATCAATGCAGAAGTGGGGTCTCGCAGATAGCGCCCACTGTGAATGTGGGGATCCATCACAGACTGTGGAACACGTGATGACCAGCTGCCCTAAACACCGGCCCCCCGACTGGTGATCGTGGGTTAATTGACCTTGACAATGATACACTGGACTGGCTTGCTGCAACGGAGCTGAAGGTCTAAGGACATACGACAGAAGAAGATCTAGCCTTCTAACATGGACTCATTAAGGGTGAAAATCTGCTGCAGTAAATGCTCAACATACTCTACTAATGAATGGATGAACTGGTAATGAAACATCCACGAGGCCCAACGTTGACAGCTATATGCCAACTGCAGCGAAATCCCTAGCTGGTGCAGGGTTGCAGAACTCGTGTGTGAGACCACTCTGATATCTTTGGCTTCATGTCCACCGATCATGTCTTTCGCTTTTTTCTCTGTCTATTTTTATTAGGTCACAAAACAACAAAAACAATATTCAAATCCACAGTAGCTACTGTCTCTGGAAGTTGCTGAAACGCAATAGCTGATTTGAATATAATTAATGCCTCTGACATGGCAAATAGCCAATCATGTTTAAGAATTTTAAGGTGGTCAATCAGTTTTCAGAGGTGGCCATGGCAACCCCAGGCAACCTCCTGGCTCTGCCACTGCAATAGGTTCACCTCATTCTCGGCCGCCTGGATGAAAAGACTTTGAATTTGGAGAGGAAAAACGCTTTTCCTCCGGGGGTCATCGTGGAAGTATTTTACCCGCTCTCGGTGCCTCATTTTCGGCCACGTGAGTCTGGACGTAGCCCCTGGAGCCTGGAGACAAATTCTTTGAATTTGGAGAGGAAAAACGCTTTTCCTCCAGGGGTCATCGCAGAGGTATTTAACCCTCTCTCGGTGCCTCATTTTCAGCCGCGTGAGTCCGGACGTAGCCCCTTGAGCCTGGAGGAAAATACTTTGAATTTCCCCATTGTTGAAGGAGTTCTGCGTCGCAGAGTGTGTGAAGTAATGCAACGTACCGCGACGTGATGTGACGTCGTGCTGCGAAATAAATGAATGGAATTGATCAATTGGAACGAGTTCTAAGTCGGATCCGCTTCAAAGCTAAATTTGCATGCCTCAACATGGCCCTAAACTCACCAAAATGTGTCCCAAAGTCAGTCATGGCGTAAAATTTAGGAATTCATTGCTTCCGTGCCAATACCTTCTCCAATACCGCTCCATAGCGCCCCCTAATGGCTTAAAAGGCCAGCCCCTCATTGCTACTTTCGCCTACATGTCTAAAAAAATTCTTTTGCACACCTACCATCCCAACACCTACAAAAAAAGTCCCTGGGCGTCATTGTGAAATCCCAACAGGAAGCGCAGAAATCTGAGTTGAGTGTCTGATTTTTGGCGATTCGCAGGGTACGTATTTAAGAGAACTAGTCCTGGGGTTTTTCTCCAATCCAATCCCAACGAGGCACAATCTAAAGTGAACATATTGACGATTCAAAGTTTTCAGAAAAAGTTTGGGAAATATAAAAATTGGGGGCGTGGCAGGTGCATCAAACTCTCATGTCTCGCCGTAAGCAGGAAATGGGTTTTTAGGAGCTTTAAAATGCTCACAATCTCATGCATTGGCCACATGCATTGGCCACATGCATTGGCCACATGCATTGGCCACATGCATTGGCCACATGCATTGGCCACATGCATTGGCCACATGCATGCATCGGCCACATGCATGCATCGGCCACATGCATGCATCGGCCACATGCATGCATCGGCCACATGCATGCATCGGCCACATGCATGCATCGGCCACATGCATGCATCGGCCACATGCATGCATCGGCCACATGCATGCATCGGCCACATGCATCGGCCAAAAACTTCAAAAATCTGCTTCAAAGTGCCCTCTAAAGGATTAAAACAAATGGGTGAAATACCCATCCCCAGCATCTCTCCAGCCATCAATCCACTTGCCATACTGGGACTTGGACCGGCGACCCTCCGGTTCCCAAGCCAAGTCCCTATGGACTAAGCTACTGCCGCCCAATACAAAAATAAACTAGGAATCAATCAATCAAACAATCTTTATTTGTATAGCGCCAGATCACAACAAAGAATAATTATCAGGATCAAAGCTATTGTACACGAAGGCAGCCCACTTGCCACTATTTGGGTCTTCTTCCCTTTGTACCTTCTACACCCTACTTGACAACACCCGCCACCTAGTGTGTAAACAAAGAAGTGCCACAACACTATCAAAAATTCCACCCACAACACTAATACAAATATGGCTCTAACACCCAGCATGGACCTATGGACAATTGGATCAGTGGCTGGAGAGGTGCTGTTAAATTTTGCCTGGGTGCTGCCGATGTGACCTTGAGCAAGGCACCGAACCCTCAACTGCCCAAAGTGTAAAACTTGAATTTCCCCCATGAGGATTAATAAAGTACTTTCTTCTTCTTCTTCTTCTTCTTCTTCTTCTTCTTCTTCTTCTTCTTCTTCTTCTTCTTCTTCTTCTTCTTCTTCTTCTTCTTCTTCTTCTTCTTCTTCTTCTTCTTCTTCTTCTTCTTCTTCTTCTTCTTCTTCTTCTTCTTCTTCTTCTTCTTCTTCTTCTTCTTCTTCTTCTTCTTCTTCTATCCTCATACTTGGTTTATTAGGCAAAGAGTCCATAACCCAAAGGTATGACTGCACATATGATAGGAAATATACGACGAAGGAAGGAGGTCACATCCACTACCAGAACTTCAATAGGGCAAATCGAGTGGTGCTTAACTTTGCGATCTATGTAGAATTAATCTTGTCCAACATTTGTCTGATGCTGAATTAGAAAAGAAGGATTAAAAACTGATGAAACTTTTGTTGGACTGAAAGAAAATGCTCTCTCACCCCTGGCTCAAACACTCGGCGACTTTGAGGCTGACTCGGCCCTGGCAGGCCTCCCCTCCTTGATCCTCAAAGAGCTGACATTTGGCACAGCAGTGACACCTCACCAGCTGAAAGGACAATTCTCAGCTGGGCCTCCTCAATATTTCAAGTCCAGTGACATTTCATTAGATGAAGAGGAGTTTAAGTCCCGGCAAACGCTTCCCCTCGCATCTTAGGGAGTGGGGTTAGGCGAGCTGACAATCACCTGGGGGGAAAAGGTGTAGGGGGTTCGCATGGTTGGCGCACACTGTCAGATGCACACACACACAAGCTGGTGAATGGGGTAACCTTTGAAAATGGCTTTGATGCAAATGTCTTTCACACTGTGTGTCAGTGTGTGCGTGTGTGTGTGTATGTGTGTGTGTGTTTAGAGAGACTTAATGCTTTTGGTAGTGTTACACTTAAGGTTGATTGTATTAAAGTGACAGAAATTGAACTACTTACAGGGTGAGACGAGACCCGGACATGAAGCGATATCATGCTAACCAAAACCAACATTTTAGCTAAATTGATTACCAGGAACCTACGAGACAAGGGAGCTCAGGGACTCCAAATAGGTCTATGGTTAGTAACTTTATGGGACAGGGAGAGTTAAAGTAAGTGATGAGGGGGTTGGGGGAAGGGGGTGAGATAGGATCCCTTATGCCTCTTTTTGACCAACGTGAACCGGGTTGTATTTCCGGGCAGGTGGGCTGGTTCAGAGCTGGTTGAACTCGAGCCTGTGGAAGAGGCACGTCATGGCTAATTTTTATCATCTGAGGCTTTTATCCAAAATTAAATCTGTTGTATCTTTTAATGATTTTGAGCCCTTGATTCATTCTTTTATCTGGACCCGTTTGGACTATCAATCAATCAATCTTTATTTGTATAGCGCCAAATCACAACAAACGTTATCTCAAGACGCTTTTACAAACATAGGAGGTCTAGACCACTCTATGTCAAATTATGAACAGAGACCCAACACCAAGACAGGGTAAGACTCAGTCTGACCCCACCTTAATCCATCATGAGCATTGCACATCGCAGTATTTAGCTAGTTACAGTGGTGAGGAAAAACTTCCTTTTAACAGGCAGAAACCTCAGGCAGATCCAGACTCATGTTAGACAGACATCATGCCTCGACTGAGTTGGGTCTGGAAAGACAGATAGAGGAGAATAAGAGAGAGAGGGAGTGGTGATAGTGATGAGACGAGTCGTAGAAGCTGTTGCCGCTGGAGTCCAGCACGTCCGTATCAGCTGGAGTCCAGATCGTCCACAGCAGGAGGACGTCTACGGCAGCTCAGAGGAATCTACGAGACAATGGAGCTCAGGGACTCCAGAAAGGTCTATGGTTAGTAACTTTAATGGGACAGGCAGAGTTAAAGTAAGTGATGAAGGGGTTGGGGGGAAGAAGGTGAGCTAGGATCCCAGTGTGTCAGTGTGCCAGTTCCCCCGGCAGTCTAGGCCTATAGCAGCATGACAAAAGCTGGTCCAAGCCTGATCCAGCTCTAACTATAAGCTTTATCAAAAAGGAAAGTTTTAAGTCTACTCTTAAAAGTGGAGAGGGTGTCTGCCTCCCGGACCCTGACTGGTAGATGATTCCAAAGGAGAGGGGCCTGATAACTGAAGGTTCTACCTCCCACACTACTTTTAGAGATTATAGGTACAACTAGCAAGCCTGCATGTTGGGAGCGTAGAGTTCTAGAGGGGGACTACTGTAATGCACTTTACACTGGGATTAACCAGGCCTCCCTCGCTCGCCTACAGGTAGTCCAAAACACGGCTGCTTGCCTTTTAACAAGAACCCGCAAGCATGAGCATATCAGCCCCGTCCTCGCAAATCCCTCCACTGGCTCCCTGTCCATTTTAGAATTCATTTTAAGATGTTTGTTTTTAAGTCACTACATGGTCTGGCACCTCAGTACTTATCTGACCTCATAAACATCTACGCCCCCTCCAGAGCACTGAGGTCTGCTGATGAGATGTGTCTTGTGCCAAAAAGCCAACAAAAGACAAGGGGTGAGCTCCAGTGGTAGCTCCTAAACTGTGGAATGAGCTACCCACCCAAGTCAAAATGGCCTGTTTGTCTTTTTATTTAGTGTATTTTACATTTTACTATTATTTATTTCTACTGTTGGTATTTGTTCTGCAGCACTTTGGTAACCTTGTTGTTTTTAAAATGTGCTATATAAATCAAATGGATTGGATGACGTCAAATTTACATGACCACTTTTCCCAGCAGTGCTAACTTGAACTTTCGCGCCAGCTCCCTCGGTAGTTTAAGCCTATAGCAGCATCACTAAGAGCTGGTCCAAGCCTGATCCAGCTCTAACTATAAGCTTTATCAAAAAGGAAAGTTTGAAGCCTACTCTTAATAAATAGAGGGTGTCTGCCTCCAGGACCCTGATGATTCCAAAGGAGAGGGGCCTGATAACTGAAGGTTCTACCTCCCATACTACTTTTAGAGACTTTAGGTACGACGAGCAGGCCTGTTACATGATAACATAATGTCTATGGTTAGTAACTTTAATCGGATAGGGAGAGTCAAAGTAAGTGATTAGTGGGGATGATAGGATCCCAGTGTGTCAGTCTAAGCCTATAGCAGCATAACTAAGAGCTGGTCCAAGCCTGATCCAGCTCTAACTATACGCTTTATCAAAAAGGAAAGTTTGAAGCCTAGTCTTAATAAATAGAGGGTGTCTGCCTCCCGGACCCTGATGATTCCAAAGGAGAGGGGCCTGATAACTGAAGGTTCTACCTCCCATACTACTTTTAGTGTCCTTAGGTACGACCAGCAGGCCTGTTACATGATAACATAATGCATTAAGGTCTATGGTTAGTACCTTTAATCGGACAGGGAGAGTTAAAGTAAGTGATTAGTGGGGAAGATAGGATACCAGTGTGTCAGTCTAAGCCTATAGCAGAAGCCTACTCTTAAAAGTAGAGAGGGTGTCTGCCTTCTGGACCCTGACTGGTAGATGATTCCAAAGGAGAGGGTCCTGATAACTGAAGGCTCTTCCTCCCATACTACTTTTAGAGACAAGCAGGCCTGCATGTTGGGGGTGTAGCGTTCTAGAGGGGTAATAGGGCACAATGAGCTCTTTTAATACTTAAAGATGATGTTGTTGGTTTCCTGCCCTATTCACTGTGTTCTGTCTAAAAAATTAAAGGTATGAAATCCCCAAAATATAACTTAAAAAAAAAAAAAAATCTGATGTTTTTGAGACATTTCAACATCCTTAAGGCTCAAACAATCTGCTTAAGATGTCAGCTAACTGCCATGTGCAGAAATGCTGTTAGGAATATTTGCAAATTTATGCAGTTCCCTGCTTCTTTCTATAAATACATGCAAACCGTCTGAGGAGGCCCTGACCAGAAATAACATCTTAATTCTTTTCATCTGTTTGTTTCAACTCCCCCTAAAAAAAGAAAAGGTTGTGAAGCTCTCCTACCTTCAGCATTCCCGAGGTAATGAGAAGCCAAGGAGGAATGGCCAAGCAATCATGTAACGCCGTGAAGTGGGTGGCTGATAGCAAAGTGTAGTGCATTAGGTGGTAATAAGACCAAGCTGGGTCTGGATCATGGCTGACACGTTTCCCATCCCTGTGAGGTCTAACCATTTAATCGATTTCCACCTGTGTCTCTCATGTCCACTCCACTCCAGCCAAAGTGGTGTTGGTTAGCCAAGGATCTGGGTGCATTGAGGATGGGGGAGACACTGTTTCCCTTCAATATTTTCTGGTGATGAGATACAAACCCGGGCCCTGAGGAGTAAAGTACAAAGACCATAACTTAAAGCTCATGATACACACTTTGGGGAGAAGCAGGGAGATAGGATCCTGGTGTGTCAGTGTGCCAGTCTTAGCCTATAGCAGCATAACTAAGAGCTGGTCCAAGCCTGATCTAGCTCTAACTATAAGCTTCAATCAATCAATCTTTATTTGTATAGCGCCAAATCACAACAAATGTTATCTCAAGACTCTTTTACAACCAGAGCAGGTCTAGACCACTCTATGTCAAATTATGAACAGAGACCCAACACCAAGACAGGGTAAGACTCAGTCTGACCCCACCTTAATCCACCATGAGCATTGCACCTCACAGTATTTAGCTAGTTACAGCGGAGAGGACAAACTTCCTTTAACAGGCAGAAACCTTGAGAAGGACCAGACTCATGTTAGGCAGACATCTGCCTCGACCCAGTTGGGTCTGGAAAGAGGGATAGAGGAGAATAAGAGAGAGAGAGAGAGAGAGGTGATAGTGATGAGACGAGTAGTAGAAGCTGTTGCCGCTGGAGTCCAGCACGTCCGTATCAGCTGGAGTCTGGAACGTCCACAGCAGGAGGAACCTACGAGACAAGGGAGCTCAGGGACTCCAGAAAGGTCTATGGTTAGTAACTTTAATGGGACAGGGAGAGTTAAAGGAAGTGATGAGGGGGTTGGGGAAAGGGGGTGAGATAGGATCCCAGTGTGTAAGTGTGTCAGTTCCCCCGGCAGTCTAAGACTATAGCAGTATAACTAAGACCTGGTCCAAGCCTGATCCAGCTCTAACTATAAGCTTTATCAAAAAGGAAAGTTTGAAGCCTACTCTTAAAAGTAGAGAGGGTATCTGCCTCCCACACCCTGACTGGTAGATGATTCCAAAGGAGAGGGGCCTGATAACTGAAGGCTCTACCTCCCATACTACTTTTAGAGACTTTAGGTACGACCAGCAGGCCTGCATGTTGGGAGCGTAGTGTTCTAGAGGGGTAATGGGGCACTACAAGCTCTTCATTTCCAGTCTACTCTGTCAGGACAAGCTTAAAAGGCCATGCCAAAGAATCAAGAGGTAAGTGGTCTGGGCGGACAACAGGACCAGAGAGTCTCGCAAAGGAACTGGTAACTGGTGTGATCTTCACTCATTACCTCAATGCAGCATTTTCCTGCTGTATCATCCATTTCTCTCCTCCAGACTACAACCTCTACTTGTAGACCCTCTGTCTTACTGTAATGCAGAATGTTTTTAATAGTGTGCAGGCTCTCCAGCTGTGCACACATACATTCATCTGTTTGTGCTTGTTATTCTGCTGGCTGTGTGTGTGTGTGTGTGTGTGTATGTGCCAGGCCCTGTGTTTTGATTGCTCCCTGGTAGCGAGCTCAAGGTTTTCGCATTGATCCGATGTAAGCTTCCATTTAAGACTCTGAAGCATTTCATGACTCTTCTCCTTTAGAGCATTTAGGTGGGAGAGACCAGGGTACTTTGTCATAAACAGGTGTTCAGGGCTCTGGTAGGCTGGTTTTCTATGGAGATATTCGTGACCACAATTTACTTTCACGTAATACCATTCGCTAATCATAGCATCTATTAAGTGTGGCTAATTTCTTCTTCTTTGGCTATTTAATGCAGTTAGCATTCTTCTTCTTCTGTTACTTAATGCGGTTAGCAAACAGCTTTAAGACACTCTATAGCCACCGTCTGGCGGGAGTACTGTATTACAACAAGGCACCCGTAAAACGATGAAAAATTGTACTTTTAAAATGAGAAATTATTCAAATTAACTCTTTTTACAAAGTGAACGAATTTTCCAAAAATCATTGCCCATCCTTATCTCAAACCCCAAAATAGCAATGCTACTCAACTTTATTTATAAAGCACCTTTCATACATAAAAACATGCAGCCCATAGTGCTTCACAGAATACAGCAATGGTAAAATTAAAAAATGCATAATTTTAAATAAAATACTTAAAAAAAAAAAAAAAAATCAACACAATAAAATTAATAAAATATGTAACAGTGGAAAGAAAAGTTAAAAATAAGGTAGAGTTAAAAAGATCAGATGAACACAAGAATTACATAGATAAATAAATAATTAAATTTTATAAATAAATAAATATTTTTATAAATAAGATAAATCCGTGTTAAAGCAATGATTAAAATAATAATGATGAAAATAATAATAATAATAATAATAATAATAATGCAGTCCAGGGCTAAAAAATATACTACTCCAAATTAAAAGCTAGATTAAAAAGGTAAGTCTTAAATTAACTTTTAAAAACACACAAAGAGCTTGTTGTTTTAAAGGTGACATATCATGCAAAATCGACTTGTATAAAATACAACTCAACCCCTCCTCTGTTTTTCATTCCCTGCACACGTGTGCTAACAAGGAGCTTAGGAGGGAGGCATGCTAGTTGTAGGCTGTCTTAACAAACACAAAGGTCGCTTTGACTCCCCACGTCTGCAGATTTGAAGATCTAGTGGATGATTTTTATTTTTCGTGGCTAGTTAGCATAGCCACATAGCTACATGTTCGTAGCTGTGTACCAAGACACACGTCGACATGCTGACAAATAAAACCACAAGAAACACTAAATCTGTGACCAATCGTTCAGATAGGCCACATCTATTTCCTGAGGGGGCGTGGTCAGAGAGCTCATTCTCATTTAAAGGCACAGACACAGAAAACAGCGTGTTCTGAGCAGCGCTGAAAAAGAGGGGTTTACAGGTAGACCAAAATCTGATTTCAAAGTGTTTTTTTGAGCATTAACTTTAAAGACATGTTTTGTGGACCTCTTAGACCAATATATTTTGATGAAAAAGAACATAATATGTCACCTTTAATGTCCAGAGGCAGAGAGTTGCACAGCTTAGGGGCAGACACACGAGGAACATTTAAAAGGGAAGCATTCGAGGACTTCATTGATCAGGTAGGAACATAAAATGACAGGAGATCAGTCATGTATGGAGGAGCAAGGCTGTTAAGAGCTGCAAAAAATACCTTAGATTTACCACTTGAGTCATTGTTGTGTGCAAACACATGAAAAAATATGGTGAAATCAATATTACATAATTGTTGTCGCTGGCACCCAATTATACAGGCTGGGAGTGTGTTGGGGGAAATTGCATCTGAGTACCAATCCAGGGTATAACCACATTAACTGATATCATGGAACTCATCTAATGCTAATTATAATCATGGAAAAATATAGTCTTCAGTTATATCCCAGGGTTCTCCTCAGATAAGTCAGAGGGCTTTCCATTTTGCATCCATAATCTTCAACCGTGTGTGGACAACGTCGTGAAGTCACACATTAGCATGAGTGACAAACTCACTTTCAATTCAATTTAAAACTAATTAGAACAACGAATGGATGATATGCTCCTCATTTACAAGTGAAAGCAGGTATAAGAGGATGTTGGTATACTAATTTCATTCTTCTTTTGCAAAAAATGGAAATGGAATTTAGAGATCATTTGTTAAATGCCCTCTTCACTGAATGCACAAACGTGTGTGTCTGTGCAACTCCCCTCCTTCGCTGTGTTATTGCTCGGTGTAAGCCGTGTGATTGCCTGGTGGTGATTCATAAGCAGTGAGACCTTTCCCTTTGCCGAGTTCTCATTAAACCTCACAGGCAGGAGGAACACCTTCCTTTCCCCAGATCTTTTATATTGGATTCAGAGAGCTGAATACAAGCTGGAACAGTACAGTATGTGCTCTCTCTCTCTCTCAGCTACTCACACACCTACATGCACAAACACAAATACAGCCGCTCTGTAAACACACCTACACAACCAGTCAATATCTGTCTGATGGGAAAGGCTTTTCATTGAGACTAACAGCACTTTTTATGTATTCATAAAGACAATATGAATTTCTTCCTCTGAAGACTTGATGTTAGCCTTCACCCCTGAGAGGGAAATAAGTTTCAATCAATATTACATTTAGTCTAGTGAACAAACAGACCTTGGTTGACAAGTGAGGCTGCACTGTTCAGTTTCAGCAGTCTGGTATGAGAAGGATTTGCCTCGTCAGGTATTAAAGTATTAGCTTAAAAAGATGTGGACACAGCTAGAGAGGGGGAAGTGTTGACGGCTTTGCTTTGGACTCACAATAGTTACTGTTGTTATTTATGTCGGAACAATGGATGCTATCTAAAACTGTGCAGCAATATGAAATGGGATTGATAAGTTGAAAAGAGCTGTCACAGCTCCCTTTATAGACCGTTTAACTCATTGTTAGGCTGCTCAGTCTGGCACTTCATTGTTTTGGTTGATTTTAACAGTGGAATACACAGGACTCACCTCTCTAAAGTCAGTTCCTCCAGGATTTTGCAAGTTTTTTGGGGGGGGGATTGTTGCGGCCCAAAAAGCCTGATTTTGTGACAGCTTTTTGAAAAAATTGCGGTGAAAGTTGCGATTTGTTTTGTGTTGCTTTTTCCCCCCAGATAACATCTCAGGGGCAAGTAAATACGCAAAATTACAGTTGTTTTTAGAAAACATTCTTGATGTGGCAAATGTGACTGTATTTTGATTATCTTGATTCACAGAAAAATGCCATGAAAGGGCCGTATTGCATAGTCTAGATTTAGTCACATTGTAGTCTAGTTTTAGTCGGCAGAAACTCAAAACATTTAATCCTAGTTTTTGTTACAATTTAGTTTAGTTTTAGTTTAGTTTTAGTCTAGTTGTGGTCACATTTTAGTCACGTTTTAGTCTGCGGTACTCAAAACATTTTAGTCTAGTTGTAGTCACATTTAGTCTAGTTGTAGTCACATTTAGTCTTGTTGTAGTCACATTGTAGTCTAGTTTTAGTCTAGTTGTAGTCACATTTAGTCTAGTTTTAATTACATTTTAGTCAAGTTTTAGTCAGCGGAAACCTAAAACATTTAAGTCTAGTTGTAGTCACATTTTAGTCTACTTTTTGTCACACTTTAGTCAAATTTTTGTCGAGGATTAATCAAAACATTTAAGTCTACTTGTAGTAACATTTAAGTCTAGTTTGAGTCACATTTACATTTTAGTCTAGTTTTAGTCACATTTAGTCTAGTTTTAGTCACATTTTAGTCACATTTTAGTCAGTGGAAACCTAAAACATTTAAGTCTAGTTGTAGTCACATTTTAGTCTAGTTTTAGTCACATTTTAGTCTAGTTTTTGTTGAGGATTAATCAAAACATTTAAGTCTACTTGCAGTAACATTTTAGTCTAGTTTGAGTCACATTTACATTTTAGTCTAGTTTGAGTCACATTTACATTTTAGTCTAGCTTGAGTCACATTTACATTTTAGTCTAGTTTGAGTCACATTTACATTTTAGTCTAGTTTGAGTCACATTTACATTTTAGTCTAGCTTGAGTCACATTTACATTTTAGTCTAGTTTGAGTCACATTTACATTTTAGTCTAGTTTTAGTCACATTTAAGTCACATTTTAGTCAGCGGAAACCTAAAACATTTAAGTCTAGTTTTAGTCACATTTGAGGCTAGTTTAAGTCTAGTTGTAGTCACATTTAGTCTAGTTTTAGTCACATTTACATTTTAGTCTAGTTTTAGTCTAGTTTTAGTCACATTTTAGTCTAGTTTTAGTCACATTTTAGTCTAGTTTTAGTCACATTTTAGTCTAGTTTAAGTCTAGTTGTAGTCACATTTAGTCTAGTTTTAGTCACATTTTAGTCTAGTTTTAGTCTAGTTTTAGTCACATTTTAGTCTAGTTTTAGTCACATTTTAGTCAAGTTTTAGTCACATTTTAGTCTAGTTTTAGTCTAGTTTTAGTCACATTTTAGTCTAGTTTTAGTCACATTTTAGCCTAGTTTTAGTCTAGTTGTAGTCACATTTAGTCTAGTTTTAGTCACATTTTAGTCAAGTTTTAGTCACATTTTAGTCTAGTTTTAGTCACATTGTAGTCTAGTTGTAGTCACATTTTAGTCTAATTGTAGTCACATTTTAGTCTAGTTGTTGTCACATTTTAGTCTAGTTGTTGTCACATTTTAGTCTAGTTGTTGTCACATTTAAGTCTAGTTGTAGTCACATTTAAGTCTAGTTTTTGTCACATTTTAGTCTAATTTTTGTCGAGGATTAATCAAAACATCTAAGTCTACTTGTAGTAACATTTAAGTCTAGTTTGAGTCACATTTACATTTTAGTCTAGTTTGAGTCACATATTAGTCTAGTTTTAGTCACATTTACATTTTAGTCTAGTTTTAGTCACATTTACATTTTAGTCTAGTTTGAGTCACATTTACATTTTAGTCTAGTTTGAGTCACATATTAGTCTAGTTTAAGTCACATTTACATTTTAGTCTAGTTTGAGTCACATATTAGTCTAGTTTAAGTCACATTTACATTTTAGTCTAGTTTTAGTCACATTTACATTTTAGTCTAGCTTTAGTCACATTTACATTTTAGTCTAGTTTTAGTCACATTTACATTTTAGTCTAGTTTTAGTCACATTTACATTTTAGTCTAGTTTTAGTCACATTTACATTTTAGTCTAGTTTTAGTCACATTTACATTTTAGTCTAGCTTTAGTCACATTTACATTTTAGTCTAGTTTTAGTCACATATACATTTTAGTCTAGTTTTAGTCACATTTACATTTTAGTCTAGTTTTAGTCATATTTACATTTTAGTCTAGTTTTAGTCACATTTTAACTCTAAAAAAAAAAAGGATGTCCGAATTAGCTTCTTTGGGACCCCAAATTAATCTCAGCAGCCCTAAAAGAGTAGGGGTGTAACGATTCATCTCCTACATCGAATGTATCGATTTGTATTCCTATGGAAACAACACATTGGATTGAAGCACGGCAGGCTTTATATGGATGTGTTTTTTTTTTTGCCCTTTTAATGATAAAGACGTTAAACGTTACTCAATTCAGGCTGCCTGTCTGTGACGTCATCGTCAGCAGACAACACAACATAGCATGGCGGAAATGATCAAGCCACCGTTGCAGTCCAGTGTGTGGAAACACTTTGGCTTTTGCCCTCGCTGTTTGTAGGATATGTAAAGGATATGTAAAGGTCAGGTAAAGTTACCACGGCAACACCACAAATCTATCCAACCACCTGCTAAGGCACCATGGGATTTGACACAACGCAGACCATCCAGGCACCTCTTGCAGCGTCCCCTTGTCTCTTAGGTTATCTGCAAAGACATGTGACCCTACAGTGCGGTTGAAAAGTTACTGAAATGATAAATGTACACATCAAATTGTTAAAAGAATCATTACACCCCTATAAAAGAGACAACATTAATAATAAGGGATGTCCCAATGAACTTCTTTGGCCTTGAATATCTGCCGATACCAAGTTTAGATCTGATACTTGTATTGGCCTAGATAATAGTTGCTCTTTTTCATCAACATATATTGGTCTAAGAGGTCCCCAAAACAGGTCTTTAAAGTTTATGCACATAAAAACACTTTGAAATCAGATTTTGGTCTGCCTGTAAACCCCTCTTTTTCAGCCCTGCTCAGAACAGGCAAAAAGGTAACCACCTAATCAGGGGTCTCAGAGCTGTCCAGCTCCTGCAAATACTCAAAGAATGAGTCCCACATCTTGTGAAATTCCCTCAGGGAGCCTCTCACTAAATGTCTGACTTTCTCCAACTTCACAAAGTGAAGAATGTCCCTTGACCACACTATATGGGAAGGAGGCGTGGAGGATTTCCATTTAAGCAGTATTAAGCGTCTGGCTAAAAGAGCGACGAAGGCCATGAAGGTGGTTTCTCGAGAAGAGAGTGGTGACTCGTGTCTGTGCCTTTAAATGAGAATGAGCTCTCTGGCCACGCCCCCTCAGGAAGTGGATGTCCCCTCAGCTCTCCAGCACGTTGATCTAATGTTTACATGTTGGCTGAATATACACGGCTGCTCACACACCCGGGTACAAAATCTGATCCTGACTGAGAGGCGCCTGCAGCAGGACCTTTCTGAACCATTGGTCACAGATTCTGTGTTTCTTGTTGTTTTATTTGTCAGCATGTCGACGTGTGTCTTGGTACACACCTACAAACATGTAGCTATGTGGCTATGCTAACTAGCGCTAGCACTTTTCCATGAAAAATAAAAATCATCCACTAGATCTTCAAATCTGCAGACGTGGGGAGTAAAAGCGACCTTTGTGTTTCTTAAGACAGCCTACAACTAGCATGCCTCCCTCCTAAGCTCCTTGTTAGCACACATGTGTGCAGGGAATGAAAAACAGAGGAGGGGTTGAGTTGTATTTTATACAAGTCTATGGTCTGAACAAGCTCCGAGCTCTGACTTCAGTTACAGACCGGCTTGTTTCAGCACACATTTACAGAAAGGTGGAGAAATCAGAACAGGGGCAGAATGGATTCTTTTCATTTTCAGGGGGTTTGTAGACATGCCAGGGACACAGATTTCAGGTAGAGAACCATTAAAAAGTCCATTTTGCATGATATGTCACCTTTAAGAGGATTGAGTTGCACACCGTTTTTATTTCTAAATAAATGAGTGCAACATTTGTTCAGATTATTCCATTTCACTAAATCCAGCTAGCATTGCATGCTCTACCCAATGACACCCATGAAACTGGTGGGCATGCAATACAGCGTGCTCAAACTCAAGGTAATACTGCCATGAGCACAACTGTCAAGAGATGGTGCAATTCACAATGGCGTCCTCCGCCTTGCTGTTAGACAAAGAACATGAATATCTGATGGCAGCAAGGTCTTACCCCACCTTAATCCACCATGAGCTTTGCACCTCGCAGTATTTAGCTAGTTACAGTGGCGAGGACAAACTTCCTTTAACAGGCAGAAACCTCCAGCAGGACCAGACTCATGTTAGACACACATCTACTGAGACCGAGTTGGGGTTGGAAAGAGGGATAGAGGAGAATAAGAGAGAGAGATGATAGTGAAAGAGAAGGAATGGAAGATGGAGAGAGAGAGAGAAAAGGAGAAAGAGAGAGACTCTGTTCCCCCACAGTGTATTGATGCACTGTTATCATATGTGGATTCGCCCCAATTGTGGATCCTCATCCTGGCTGTGTTTGTCATGTCTCATTTTCAAGGTGAATACATTATGTTTATGTGTGATTATCAATGCAGAGAGGGAGAGAGAGGAGGGTAAGGGAGGGAGAGGGGAATACGTTTAGCCAAGAACAAAAGACAGCATCCTTTGACAATCTAGTTTTTAATGTGTTTCCTGAATATTCTATGTTCCCAAGGCTGATGCAATCTCTTGAGGGGCTGAGCACCCCTACAGGTCCAATCTTAAAATCGCCCCAGTCTAAAGTCATGGAACACTATGTGCTCACAACCAGGATCTGAAATTAACTTTTGACAGGCAAGTCATTTTTTTTGTCTGCCCCTCAGATTTTCTAACTGCCACTTTTGAAATGTATGCGCCAATTGAAAGAAAAAAATATTTAGACATCATTTAGTTGTTTGTGTGTCTTGGATGATTGGTGGTCTTTTACGGCCCTTCAACTTCATATGTACCTTCTCGTCTGTCCATTGGTAATGTCAACTCCTTACAGACTGAGCAGTGCATTAGCCCTTCCTACTCATCTGCGCTGTTGAGATTGATGCGTCGTGCTCTGGCATCCAGCAAAAATAGAACTCAACGGAGTGGATCCAGTGGAAGTTAACACATTGACTAGAATAGAAACCTATCAGATCCAGTGCTGTGACGGCTCAGAAATGGACCGGATGCACGGATCTGGTGGAATTTGGCCGTTAGGAGGGGCACCAATTAGTGGATGTAGCCATGTCCTAATAATAATGAACACATTTACAGCATCAAGAACCAAAGTGCTCACTAAAACATGGGTCAAAAACTATGCCATAAGGGTGGCGTTGGCCTAGCGGTTCAAGCGTATGCCCATATACAGAGGCTATACTACTAGTTGCAGCTGTCACTGGTTCGAGTCCTGGCCTTGACCATTTGCTACATTTCTTCCCCTGCTCTCTCAGCTGTCCTGTCAAATAAAGGCAATATTGCCCCAAAATGTGACTTAGTCTGGACCAAATCCTGACTGATGGCAGTCCATTCTTGCATAATCAATGCTTGGAGTTTGTCAGAATTTGTGGGTTTTTGATTGTCCACCCGCCTCTTGAGGATTGACCACAAGTTCTCAATGGGATTAAGATCTGGGGAGTTTCCTGGCCATGTTTTGTTCCCCGTGCCATTTTGTTATGACTTTTGCTTTATGGCAAGGTGCTCCATCTTGCTGGAAAAGGCATTCTTCATCACCAAACTGCCCTTGGATGGTTGGGAGAAGTTGCTCTCAGAGGACGTTCTGGTACCATTCTTTATTCATGGCTGTGTTTTTAGGCAAGATTGTGAGAGAGCCCACTCCCTTGACCGAAAAGCAACCCCACACATGAATGGTCTCAGGATGCTTCACTGTTGGCAAGAGACAGGACTGATGGTAGCGCTCACCTCGTCTTCTCCGAACAAGCCTTCCTCCAGATGCCCCAAACAATGGGAAAGGAGATTCATCAGAGAAAATGACTTTACCCCAGTCCTCAGCAGTCCAGTCCCTGTACCTTCTGCAGAATATCAGTCTGTCCCTGATGTTTTTACTGGAGAGAAGTGGCTTCTTTGCTGCCCTCCTTGACACCAGGCCTTCCTCCAAAAGTCTTCGCCTCACTGTGCGTGCAGATGCACTCACACCTGCCTGCTGCCATTCCTGAGCAAGCTCTGCACTGGTGGTGGCCCGATCCTGCAGCTGTAACACCTTCAGGAGACGGTCCTGGCGCTTGCTGGACTTTCTTGGGCGCCCTGGAGCCTGTTTGGCAACAATTGAACCTCTCTCCTTGAAGTTCTTGATAATTTCATAGACAGTTGACTGAGGTGCAATCTTACTCGCTGCTATAAACTTCCCTGTTAGGCCCTTTTTGTGCAATGCAATGATGGCTGCACGTGTTTCCTTGCAGGTAACCATGGCTAACAGATGAGGAACAATGGTGTCATGCACCATCTTCCTTTTAAAGTGTCCAGTCACTCAATCATGACAGATTGATCGCCAGCCTTGTCCTCATCAACACCCACACCTGTGTTAATGTGTGTGACACCTGTGTGTCATTGAAATGATGTTAGCTGGTCCTTTTGTGGCAGGGCTGAAATGCAGTGGAAATGTGTTTTTGGTGATAAAGTTCATTTTCAAGGCAAAGAGGGACTTTGCAATTAATTGCAGTTGCCTCATAACATTCTGGAGTATATGCAAATTGCCATTATAAAAACTGAAACAGCAGACTTTGTAAAAATTAATAGTTGTGTCATTCTCAAAACTTTTGGCCATGACTGTAGAAGTCACCGCATTTGCGAGGGCTTTTGCTACATGCTAAAACCGTCTTTGATTTCCTTTTACTTAAAAGAAACTGAAGTGAACAGATTGAGAATATTTTGTTCTAAAATAAGGCACATATTGATCAAGCTTTCCTTTGGGAACATCATTTCCTGCTGAAAAGTGATACATTGCAAAATATAGCAATATATCTTATAGCAATACTAGCATATCACTAAAGCATCATTTTAACCACACAGTTGAAGAAATATATTCACTACATGACTTCTTAACAAATTTGAAAACGACTGTTAACATATTTTTTCAAATATTCACAGAAATGCAACTTGCATAATAATTTGGAACACTGTGTATTTTATAGGGGTGGCGTTGTCCTAGTGGTTTAAGTGTACGCCCATATACAGAGGCTATGATAATAATAATAATAATAAACTGATATTTATATAGTGCCTTTCAAGAAACCCAAGGTGGCTTCACAGGGTCAGGTAGGGGGTCTGGGGGGTAGGTGGGGATATCTAATGAGGAAAGGCCTCGAGGAAAAGGTATGTTTTGATTGCTTTCTTAAAAGTGTCCAGGGTTGGGACGCTGCGGATGTCAGGAGGGAGAGAGTTCCACAGAGTAGGGGCTGCCCCACTGAAGGCTCTGTCCCCGAAGGTCCACAGCTTAGTCCGGGGGGATGGAGAGGACACCCAGGTCCGAAGACCTTAGGTTCCAGGGTGGAGTTTGTTTGTGGAGGAGGTCAGCCAGGTATTGGGGGGCAAGGGCATGCAGGGATTTGTAGGTGAGGAGGAGGAGCTTATAGGTGATTAAGTATTTTACAGGAAGCCAGTGGAGGTGAATGAGAGTGGGGGGGTGCTAATGTGCCTCGACCATTTTCTGCATGTCTTCCCTCGCTCCCTCAGCTGTCCTGCCAAATAATGGCAACAATGCCCCCAAAACATGACTTTGAAAAAAAACTTCTGTAGTAGAAGTCACCACATGTGCTCAGTATAACACCCATGAAAGCTATTCTCCAAATGAACTAAAAAGTCTTCCTTGTGCCCCGGTTGACAGAGTCAGGGAGCACGTCTCCACCGCCTTTATTTTGAAAGTTAGAGAGATGTGAGGTTTCAGGATAGCGTCTGACCACTGAGGCCTGCAGTCCTCCTCAGATGCTAAACATATGGGAGTTGGATGGTCATCTGGGATATGTATGTCTCTGTGTGTGTGCATGTGTGTGTGTGTGTGTGTGTGTGTGTGTGTTTTCTGGGGCTGACAATGCCTAATGCATTTGTCATGCCAGCTAAGCCAAGCGGGCATAACAGCCTTTTGTTTTAATGGAGGCCCACAGGGTGATGTGGTAATACAGATGGGGCCTGTCATGCTTTTCTAAAAAGCAAGGCAATGAGGAGGAGGAGGATGAGAAATATAAAGACAAGAAAGAAAAGAGTCGTTTGTCCTCTGTGGATCATGGCTCCTCCACAGGATGAGCGAAACTGGGTTAGGTATGGGGAGGTAGAACCGGTTTCTCACGTACTGATGAGAGGTGTTCTCTTCGAACTTTGTTTGCCCCCTTTGATAAAACAAGGGAAAAACAAGCTCTCACAAGCGCACAAGGAAACAAACAATCGCAACGAAGTAAAGAGAATATGTCCTGAATATTCTCCCTTTCACGAGGGTTGTTATTACCTATGCATCATGAATCTGCCATGCGTTGTTTTGTCATGTGTCAGGTCAGCTCAGCCTCTGTGGTGGTTGTGTTTGTTCACCCTTGCTCCCAGAGAGAAGAAAACACTGGTTTGTGTTTCCGGATTTAACCATCCACAATGAGCAACTCCAGCTGGAATCAGTGACATTCTGTAAGTCAGGACGCAATATCTGTAAGGATGTTAAGATTGTTTTAGTCCACAGTTCTTCTACCTTGAACAAACACTGTGGTGTAAATTAAGGCCGATCCCTTCAGGTTGTTACAGTTTTCAACCTGCGAAGCTGCAACAAATCAGCTTTATACGCCAGTCTT
>NC_048295.1:11737093-11932628 GCF_009762535.1 Notolabrus celidotus | reverse complement strand
TTTGTGTACATGTAAATATTTAATTATAAATAGGTGTATTTTTGTACGTACATAACATATCTTTAAACAAATATATGTTTGGCTACATATACAAATATTTTGTGTCTATATATAGTGTTATATATATTTTATGTGTATATATATATATATATTAAATCTATATTTTTTTCTACATATAACAATATTTTATTCTATATATACATTGTTGTATAAATATTTTTGTTTGTAAAAAAAAATATATATTTTGTGTACATGTAAATATTTAATTATAAATAGGTGTATTTTTGTACGGACATAACACATTTTTTAACAAATATATTTTTGTCAACATATACAAATATTTTGTGTCTATATATAGTGTTATATATATTTTATGTGTGTATATATATATTAAATCTATATTTTTTTCTACATATAACAATATTTTATTCTATATATACATTGTTGTATAAATATTTTTGTTTGTAAAAAAATATATATTTTGTGTACATGTAAATATTTAATCATAAATAGGTGTATTTTTGTACGTACATAACACATTTTTTAACAAATATATTTTTGTCTACATATACAAATATTTTGTGTCTATATATAGTGTTATATATATATTTTGTGTGTATATATACATATATAAATATACTTTTATATGCATATATATATATAAATATATACAGTATATATGTACATATATATAATTAGACATTAACATCACACAAGATTCATTTGGCCTTTCCTGATTAACAGCATAAATAAATATATACATATTTTTATATATATGTTAATGTCTTATTATATATATATATATAAATATATATCTTGTGTGACATTAACATCACACAAGATTCATTTGGCCTTTCCTGATTAGCAGCATAAATAAATATATACATATATTTATATATATGTTAATGTCTTATTATATATATTGTGTGACATTGACATCACACAAGATTCTTGTGGCCTTGCCTGATTAGCAGCATAAATAAATATACAAATAAACATATATACATATATAAAGTGAATATAAATTGCATAAACATATATACATATACATATTAACTTCATTAACATCACACAAGATTCATGTGGCCTTGCCTGATTAGCAGGGATGCCTGCTGGTATAGTAGCATTAAACTGACAGTGTATTTGTATTTGTATTTGTAGCAGAAACTCACTCTACGTATCACTATGCAGCTTTAAATGAGATATCAGGTGAAAGGTAGCATAATACCAATAATTCCCATGATCCTCTTTGCCTGTTGTCAGTGTGGATTTGGTTGACAGCAGTACATTGCAGGAGGAAAACCCTAGACGGTCCTCCAAACCTATGGGAAATCTAAAGTTTTCAGTATGCCTGACGTTGCAGAAAAGTGGAGTTCTCGATGACAAAACAAAACAGAAAGGGCTGAGTTTGAGTCCAGGGGCTTAATGTTAGATTAGTCTATGTGAGAACCATAAAACCATCTGTCTTTTACGCCTAACAAGCACATTTTTTAGCAATCTTGTCACTTGTATCACACAATCTGTCTCACAGGAGTTCGGGGTTGTTTATATAAATAAAACATCCGAGGTGTGAAAAAACAAGTAGCTGTTGTGTAAAAGCACAAGGAGAGAGGATTTTAAAGGGAAGTGTCTTTATACTGCACACACAGTTAGATACATTTTCACTGTTCAAATGGTGAGATGCAAAGCTGCTCTGAGGTCAGACTCGTGGTTTGTTAGTTTAGACAGTTGGATGTTCTTAAATATCAGTTCTGAATGAATCAGTCTCAGATGAAGGACTTTGATTGTTAATGTCTGAAAGCATGTTTTAGCATGTATGTGTGTGTGGTGATGTGTATTGTGAAGGAAGTAATAATGATAACAATAATAATTTGCTAGATCAGTTAGATCACATTTCTAAGAAAAAAAAAGTTTATAAAATAAAAAAAATATATGTAAAAGTAATAATATAAATAATAGTGCTATTCATACAATTTTAAGTTTTTATAAAAAAGTGATTTATAATAATAAAAATAAAGAAATTGTAATTATAGTGATAATCATAATTATAATATTATAATTAGTATAACAGTAATTATAATAATATGATATTAATAACTATTATAATAATGTTTTTATACAGCAATGATAATAATTATAAGAGCTATAATAATAAAAATATTACTTTTATTCCAAGTTTTATTTTCTATAAAAAACAAGGTTTATGAAAATAAAGAATACATTTTATTACAATATATAACATTATAAGTATTACAATTCTTATATTTTTTCATTAAAATTACAATATTAATAATTGTAGTAAAAACAATGATAATATTATAGATTTTAAAAAATAAATAAATAAAAAATAAAGGTTATAATGATAAAAAATAACATTATTATGTTTTTCATAAAGAATTACAATTATAATAATTGTAATGATAACAATGATAATATTATAGATTTAATTTTGATTTTAATTTTTATAAAAAATAAAGGTTATAATGACAAAAATAAAACATGTAAAATAGTAATAATAGTATCATTATCATTGTTTATTAAAAAAGAAATAGTAATAATTTTAATAATAATACTCATATTATTACTATTATTACATTTTTTTATAGAAAATAGAGGTTATAATGATAAAAAATAAAAAATGTAAAATAGTAATAATAATATTATTTTTAAAAAATGAAATAGTAATAATACTTATTACTATAATTACATGTTTTTATCTTTTATAAAAAAAACAAAGATTGTAAAATAGTATTAGTAATATCATTATAATTATTTATAAAAAAAAATAGTAATAATTTCAATAATAACACTAATATTATTACAAAATAAAAATTAAAAAATACAAAATAAAAAAAGTTATAAAAATATTTTTTAAAAAAGTAAGAATTATGATAATAGTATTATTATCATTACACAGTGTTTTACAAAT
This sequence comes from Notolabrus celidotus, assembly GCF_009762535.1. Taxonomy (NCBI): domain Eukaryota; kingdom Metazoa; phylum Chordata; class Actinopteri; order Labriformes; family Labridae; genus Notolabrus; species Notolabrus celidotus. The sequence goes on along the minus strand of NC_048295.1, from coordinate 11,929,699 downwards.
AAAAAAAAAAGAAAATAAATCAAAAAATGTAAATCACATAATATACTCTTTATTCAGAGGAAGTAGAAGGAATGTGCTGAGAGGGGGAGGAGCTATAGTAACCATGAATTTTTAGCAACATGATCTAACTTTGTGCTTTTTACAGGAGTGTTCCTCCTCATTTTATCCACTGAGGTCGTGTTGTTTCCTGATGTTATTTCAAACTAGTACGCCTCATATGTGATGCTGATCTCTGCCAGGGCAACTGATGCTGCATGTAGTTAATCCTTCCCCTGACTCACACATGTGCAGATTTTTGCATGTATATATATATAAACTCATGTGTGCATATACATACATGTAACACACGTCCTCCAAAAAGTTCTCTCCTGAGTTCGCCTTGAGGTCAAACTTAAGTGTCAGCACTGCTTTAAACATGTGTGTGTTCAGTGTGTGTTGGCTGCATGTGACAAAGTTGGACCTATAAATAAGCACTTCTTTTGATATGCATACATGTCAGGGCGGTTGCATACGGATAATCTGCCCTCCATATAGTGTGTTTCTCCTGTGGGGAGCACTGATAGAGTGCTCTCATCCGTGATACAGTCACTCTTAAGTCCTGCAGCTCCAGTAACTCCTGGGGATAAGCACAGCATTATTCTAATTCTCTGGTCCAAAGGTCACCATGTGTCCTTCAGCTACAATGCCTCTGCTCTGCATGAAACAACAGTTTACCCATCACACTGATTTTCACTGATCACAGTCTACTTCTGTTTTCATGTTTTCAGCTGAATCATTGGGTGATTGGTCATTCAGAGGATGTATGAGCCGTACTTCAGAACCATCACCATCACCATCTGGTTACTGGCCTATTTTTTTCTTAATTTCTAATTTACCACGACATCGCTGCCAAATGTATAGTTCACAAAGAGGCTGCTTTTCATTATGGATGATCCCCCCTTCTGCACTTTTTCTCTTCACACCCTACATTTAAAGGGACACTTCACGCCAGCAAGTGTGCCATAATATTAATATGACACAAATAAATTGGAAATGATTAAATACAAAAATGAAAATAATACAAAAAATGAAAGAAATGAAGAAAAAAGTTGATTTTTTTTTTTGAAAATTAAGAAAAAAAGGTGAAAATAATAAAAGATTTACGAAAAAATTATAATAATTTGACAAAAGAAAGAAAAAATACTTCAAAATATTATTTGTACACCTCACACCGGCAATACTATGATACATATTTGAAGTTTTCTATATTTATCTATATCATTTTTTTTTAATAATGATTATAAAACACAAATAAATGCAAATAAAAAAAGGTAAGACATTTTTTTTAAATAAAGAAAAAAATATTTAAATAATTAATAATAATACAAATAAAAATAAAAATGGTCAACTAATTAAAAAAAGAAGAGAAAAGAGAAGAAAAAAGTTGAAAATAATACAAAAAATGAGAAAATGATAATAATCTGACAAAAGAAAATAAAACTATATATGTATAAATTATAATTATGTTTAAAAAATAAATAAATGACAATAATACGCACAAATAAATACAAATATATATCAGAAAAAATGAAATAATATACAATACTGATAATTTATTTAAGGAAATTAAAAGAAAGAAAATATGAAAAATTGACAAAAGGAGGAAAAATACTTGAAAAGTATTATTTTTACACCTCACACTGGCAATACTATGATTTGAAGTTTTATATATTAATCTCTATAAAAAAAATAGTAATAATAATAATAAAACACAAATAAATACAAATTATGACATTAAACAAAGGATTTATTTTTTTGAATTAAGAAAAAAAGATAAAAAATAATGATTAAATAAAACTAATGTAACAAAAGGAAGAATATTCTATATTTATGTAAAAAAAAAGACTAATAATACTACTAAAAAAAGCACTAATATATTAAATATTGAAATAAACATAAAAATGGATCATTAATAAAAATGAATAATAAGAAAAATGAGAAAAAAATAATAATTTGTCAAAATAAAATATATATTATATTTATGTTTGAGAATAATACTAAAAAAACTCACAGACAAATACAAATATAGTAGTAAAAAAGTAAAAAAAGTAAAAAAAAAAAAAATGACAAACAAAAGAAAAAATACTTGCAAAATATTTTTTTACACTTCACACCGGAAGTAATATGATACTTATTTGAAGTTTTCTATATTTATGTAAGAAAATGAATCAATAATAACAAAAATAAAAAACACACAAATAAAAATAAATTGAATATAATGTAAATAACTAAAAAAATGAAGAAAAAAAAGTTGAAAGTAATAAAAAATAATAATTATAATTTGCCAAAAGAAAGAAACCTTATTTCTTTCCCTGTTGAATATTCTGGTTGAATGAAATAAGTGATGGTCCACTAGGAGGCACTGTTATCCCACTGTGTGAGCCACACACTGAGTCTTCAGAGCTTTAGAGTGCATTATGCAGGCCTCACTGACTTTGCCCTTCATTACTCTTAAAACCTTCCATTCATCAACCCCTGACTAAAGTTATTTGGCACATGAATTTAACAAGAAATTAATTTGGCGACTCAGAAACACAATGTCTGAGAGAGCAGGGACGTGACTGCAAAGACTGTTCCTAAGCCAGACCTTCATCACCGTAGAGCTTCATGATTTGGTCAGCTGTGAGTTCACTAACCTTCCATGTGGATGAATCATCATCGTGTTATGACATACCTCATTGTGTAAAGCAAGGTGCCGTCGTCCTGCAGCCTCAGCAGCTTGTTGGGTGTCGTCATGTTGTGAGCGATGGACTTCTTGCCGTTGAGGAAGAAGGTATCGGGGGTCCAGATCTTGCTGGCGAGCAGGTTGTTGAGCGGGAGCATCTCCATGGGCCCTTTGAAGCACAGACGCTCGTCCTTCCAGCTCTGGCGGAAGAACACATCGATTGTGTATTCCTGTGACGAAAGCACAAGAAGAGCGTTTGATTGGATCGCTCCTTTTTGTTTGAACCCCCAAATAGAGTTGATATATGAACCCAGGAGTTTTATTTTGGGATTGTTGCTTCAAGTGTCTGGTGAAGTATGCAGGATGTACTGCATACTACACACTGCGTTTGAAGATAGTATGTAGTATGAGTGCTCTGTTCAGTCTGTTTGGTAGTTTGCTGGGTCGGGTGTCCCTGGATTTCCAGTTTCAGCATTTCATCATGTTTGATCTCCCCTTCTGCAGTTTTTTAACACCCTACATTTAAAGGGAGACTTCACCCCAGCCATAATATAATACAAGTTTTCTATATTTATTTATGAGGGAAAAAAAAAATAATAATAATAATAATAATAATAATAATAATAATAATAATAATAATAATAATAATAATAATAAAACAGAAATACATTCAAATATATTGGAATAATTAAATTAAAAAGGATTTTTTCTTTTTTTAAATTGAAAAAAAGTGAAGAAAAAAATGAAGAAAAAAAAAGAAAAAATTATAATAATTTGACAAAAGAAAGAAAAAATAATGAGAAAATATAATTTTTTACTGTTCTTGCTGGCAATAATAATGATACACATTTGAAGTTTTCTATATTTATGTATGAGGGAAAAAAATAAAATAAATAATAATAATAATAATAAAACAGAAATACATTCAAATATATTGGAATAATTAAATTAAAAAGGTCTTTTTTCTTTTTTTAAATTGAACAAAGTGAAGAAAAAAATGAGGAAAAAAAAAAGAAAAAATTATAATAATTTGACAAAAGAAAGAAAAAATAATGAGAAAATATAATTTTCTACTGTTCTTGCTGGCAATAATAATGATGTACATTTGAAGTTTTCTATATTTATGTATGAGAGAAAAAAATACAATAAATAATAATAATAATAATAGAACAGAAATACATTCAAATATATTGGAATGATTAAATAAAAAATGATTTTTTTTAAATTGAAAAAAGAGAAGAAAAAAATCAAGAAAAAAAAAGAAAAAATTATAATAATTTGACAAAAGAAAATTGCTTGGAATAATATGATACATATTTGAAGTTTTCTATATTCTATATATTTTTAAAAGATTTTTTTTAAAAACACATAAAGATAATGGAAAAGAATTTAAAAATAAGAAATGAAGAAAAAAAGATTAGAATAATATTAATTTGACAAAAGAAAGAAAAATACTTGTATGCAATATATGATAAATATTAGAATTGTTCTATATTTATGTAAAAAATAACAATAATAATAATGATAATAATGATGATGATGATGATGATGATGATAATATTCATTATTATTATTATTATTATTATTATTATTATTATTATAATAAATACAAATAAATTGGAAATAATTTCATACAAAAGGAAGAAAATACATTTTAAATGAAAAGATGAAGAAAAAATAATGAAAAAGAAAATATTACATATCAATAATAAATACATTTCAGCATCAGAATTGGAAAATAAATTTCAGAATGACAAAATAAATTTCAGAATCACAAAATAAATTTCAAGCAACCGGAAAGTGTAGGACCATGGTCCTTGTTTGTGATTGGCTAAGTCCGTCCAGCATCAGTTACCATTTCCTGTTTACACTGGATACATAGCAGAGCTGATTTTTGACTGTTTCAATTCCTCTGACTTGCAAGATTGCATTTATTTCATCAGTATTTGAGTGTCTCATTTCAGGGTTAGAGACTTCTTTAGCTCCCTGTATGTCATCATAAATGTGATGTGTGCTGACTTTACCAGCAGCCCAACCTTCTTAAAACCCACTCTGATTTTACATATGTTGATCTCACACAGGGGTGCACAAATCCATCACAATAGTGCGTGCGTGTGACATTTGGACACGCTTCAAGCTCTGAAACACAAACGAGCAAGGAGAACATTCCCACAGAATAATAGCACTCTTAGCACGCTGACGTGAAAGCACCGAGTGTTCACATTAAATGAATCAATCATGCGCTCCTGCAAGAGTTTCTCTCCTGCAAGCCAATTATAGGAAAGTGGCAAGTTTGATCACTGCTTTGTCAGAGGGTGTCAGGTTATGAAAGAATCTTTAATAAAAGATGAGATTTAATGCTGTTTGCTGCCCAGGTGGAACCGTCTACTTCATAAGAGAATGGATTCATAAAGTGATGAATCAATTGGAACAAGTTTGAATGAGCCGGCCAGCTTCCATTAAATCTTCAAGGTTTCAGACGTCATCAGGAATTCTCTTTCATTTACAAGCTAGCAGAAAAAGAGCTCCATATACACACACACACACACATATATATATATATATACACACACATATATACACACATATATACATACATACATACATACATACATACAGTATATACATCATGTGTATATATGTATGTGTATGTGTGTGTTTATGTGTGTATGTGTATATAAATATATATATATATACACACATATATGCATACATATATATACATACTGTATATACGTATGTGTGTATATATGTGTGTGGGGATATGTGTGTATATAAATATATATATGCACATATATATACAAATATATACATACATATATTTATAATTTACATATACATATATACACTCACTTATGTGTATATATATATATAGATCGCACATATATACAAATATATATATATATATATATCACATATATACAGATATATACACACACATATATATACATCATGTGTATATATGTATGTACTGTATATGTTTATGTGTGTGTATATGTGTCTATATATATATATATATATATGTGTATACTGTATATATGTATGTGTATATAAATATATATATATACACACAAATATATATGCATACATATCTACATACGTATACACATACTGTATATACGTATGTGTGAATATATTTTTATATATATATATATATATACGCACACACATATATATATAAATATATACACATATATAGACATACATATACTCATATACATACACATACACTCACTAATGTATGTATACACTCACATATATATATACACACACATACATACATCATGTGTATATATGTATGTACTGTACTGTATATGTGTATGTGTGTATATATGTGTCTATATATATGTGTCTACTGTATATATGTATGTGTATATAAATATATATACACAAATATATATGCATTCATATATACATACATATACACATACTGTATATACGTATGTGTGAATATATGTGTGTATATATATATATATATGTATATACAAACATTTACACATATAAATATAAATATACGAAGACACACATATATTTATATTGTACATATACATACTGTATATATACACTCACTAGTGTATATATATGTACACTCACATATATACACATATATACACATACATATATGTATCATGTGTATATATGTATGTACTGTACTGTATATATGTATGTGTATATAAATATATATACACAAATATATATGCATACATATATACATACATATACACATACTGTATTTATGTATGTGTGTATATGTGTGTGTATATATAAATATATATATATATATATGCACATATATATACATACTGTCAGCAGCTCTAGACTTAGAAATTGTACTTCTCAAATACAAGTGTGATAACTTTTGCCCCTTCGTTCTGACCTCCATCATTGTTGAAGCCGCGCCCCTTCTCTATTCTGATTGGTTGGTGATCAAGACGTGGCACTGTTGAGCGCATGGTGTTCTAGCAGGTGAACTGTTTTCAACTGAGAGCGCTGCAATGCTAATTCAAATTAATCTAGCAATACCAACAGTAGTGTGGAAATGCTCTTTATAGAGGGTGGACTCACCATCTCCGTGTCCGACACGGGGCCGAAGCTAGTGACGAAAATATTCGTCTTGATCTCCGTGACGTTTTCTGTGGAGAGAGCAGAGTGGAGAATGTGTTTGATTGGACAGTGACAGGTAGAATGTAGCTTCAGGATCAAGAATGAGAAGAAATATGAGCAATGAAACGCCAGAGGTGGAGAAAATATTATACCACCACCATCTCCCCTACAAGAGGCTTAAATCTCTCTAACCCTAACCCTCAATAAAGGTGTACAAGCCCCAAATATAACTTAAGAAATTTTTGTTTTAATATAAATAAATAAATAAATATGTATTAAATCATTTAATTAATTTAAATCAAATTAAATATATAAAATAAATAAATACATTAATTAAAAAGATACATTGAATGAATAAATACATAACATACATCTAAATAAAATAAATGAAAATGAAATTAATGAATGAATGGATGAAATAAATAAATACATATATTAAATACAATTAAATAAAATTAAATAAATACACTTAAATTGAATACATTTAAATAAAATAAATGATTAGATAAAATAAATTAATAAATACATATAATAAACACATTTAGATAAATGTAAATAAATAAAATAAATTTAAATTAGATAAATAAAATTCATTTAAATAAAATAAACCAATGATTGGATAAATAAATAGATACTTTTATAAAAGAATACATTTAAATCAAATTAATCAGATAAATAAATATATTATATCAGTTAACGAATAAAATAATTCAAATAAATGAATAAATAAAATAAATGAATGAATACATATATTGAATACATTTCAAATAAATCAATAAAATAAAATGAATTAATGATTGGATAAATAAATAAATGAATAATATATTAAATAAATCAATAAATAAATACAATAATTAAATAAATTAAATAAATAAATAAATAAATAAGTAAAATGAATAAATAAATACGTATATTGAATACATTTAGATACATTTAAAATGAATATATAAAATAAAATAAATTAATGATTGGCCGGGAGTTGTGCGGGCGACCTCTGCGACAAGGTCTATAGCCTCTATACATGGGGCGCCAAGACCGCCAGACCACCAGCGCCCCTACAGGGAAACTTAAGTGTGTGACTTCTTTATCGCCATTCAGCTCCAAAAATATCAAGATGTGATTTTTGGTCTATATCGCCCAGCCCTATTCAGTACTCACTAATGCTATTCATACACATTTACAAGGAAACTTTTTTTTTGGCTAATTTTGTCTTTATTAATAGGATGGCTGAGAGAGAAACAGGAAATGTGGGGAGTAGAGAGTGGGGGAAGACATGCAGTTAGTGGTGGGCTGGCCTGGAGTCAAACCGGCGACGTATCAGGACTATAGCTTCTTTACGTGGGGCGCTTAGACCGCTAGGCCACCAGCGCCACTGGGGGAACTTAAGTGTGTGACTTCTTTATCCCCATACACCTCGAAAAATATCAAGATGTGATTTTTGGTCTATATCGCCCAGCCCTATTCAGTACACACTAATGCCATTCATACACATTTACAAGGAAATTTTAATTTTTTGGCTAATTTCTGTCTTTATTAATAGGATGGCTGAGGAGAAACAGGAAATGAGGGGGAGTAGAGAGTGGGGGAAGACATGCAGTTAGAGGTGGGCTGGCCGGGAGTCAAACCGGCGACGTATCAGGACTATAGCCTCTTTACGTGGGGCGCTTAGACCGCTAGGCCACCAGCGCGCCTACAGGAAAACTTAAGGTTGTGACTTCTTTATTGCCATACAGGTCGAAAAATATCAAGATGTGATTTTTGGTCTATATCGCCCAGCCCTATTCAGTACACACTAATGCCATTCATACACATTTACAAGGAAACTGAAGTGTGTGACTCTAGGCACTGGGATCAAAATATTGAGCTATATATTCTGTCTCACCAAATACATGATATGATTTTTGGTCTATACCGCCCAGCCCTATTCAGTACTCACTAATGCCATTCAGACCCAATTATAAGAAAACTGAATCTTGTAAAGCCAACAAAATCTTCTCTATGCATATCAATGTGGCCTGTTGAGCTGGGATTGGCCGTGCAGGTTGGGAGCAGCCGGTTCATATTTATAGGTCCTCTTGTCAAGGGTAGCAACGGTTACCAGGAAGTGAACGCATGCTTTTGCCATGACACATCAGGCATTGGGCATGAAAAAGCCTGGTTTCTTCCCATTATGGGACGAGTACTGCATGTACGTGTGAAACCATGTGAAATGAGGACCATGAGTGAAATTAAGAGGCGAGTTGGAATAAATGCAGTAAGTACGACACAATTAGAGAACAAGCCGTCAGAGCTTGGTGGAGGAAAAATAATGGAAAGCTTTCATTTCAGCCGGCTCTCAGAAAAAAAAGAAATATCCACCTTTTGAATGGCAATTTGTGAGCTCAAGGTTATCTCCTGTTGCCAGGGTGAGGAGCATAAATAAAACAGCACTGCGCTCTGAAATCAGGCTGTGTTGAAGATAGCTTGATTGATTTACTCTCCCTGCCATGGTGGCGGACAAGAAAAGGCTGTGTGCGCTCATGATCCTCGCCATGACTCACAGCAGCATCTGGGAACATGTGTGCATTCACCTGAGTGGACAGGGACGCAAAAAAATCTTCTTGCAGTGTCCCCTGTATGTGCCATAAATGTCCCCATGAATCAGAGCGTGAAAGCACAGCAGGAAGCCAGGTTAGTGGGTTAACCTAGCATGCTATGAACGGCACTTGAATGTAAGATGACTGGTTTTTTTGGATGTAAGAGGTTCAATGGCGAGCAGCAAACCTCCAAACCCCGGACGCAGCCTGTTGTCGTAATTATCCAAGAGCCCGTCCAGGATCCTCGTGAAGACCGTGCTGTCGTCGTTGGCTTCTGCTTCCTTTTGAGCCTCCGAGGTAGACAGGCCGAGCCTAGAAGACAAAGGAAGGGACACTCAACCAGATCCTCACTGCAGGACGCCAAACATGACATAGTTTATTGTGGTTAATTAGCTTCCCACGCTAAGGTCAGGCTTGTTATGATTAATTACTGCACATAAGTACCGCTCACCAGTACAGGCAATTACGGCGTTGGCATGGGGTCTAAATGTAAACGAATGAACCTTTAAAAAAGAGCTTTTTTTCAGAACACTGTGTCCTATAGTTGAGGTTGCAAACTGGATTTGAGTGTATGATCTGGAAGGCATCGATCTGCTCTGATGAGAGTGGACTATTCCACTGATTTACTGACGAGCTTTGCCAAAGATCCTTTTAGCTTCTGTTGAGTGCAGGACAGCCAGCAAGAGTGCAGTGAGGATAAGTGAACCATCCTGGGACCGGGTAGCAAGAAGGCACCGCAAAATGATACAACTGATGAAGTCAGAAAATTTGACTTTTTTTTTCTTTTCAATTGAATGCAAAATACTTTTTTTTTTTGATTAGTCATCGCAAAAATAAATGCATTTTTGCACATTTTTTATTTGTATTAGCAGCTACTGATAATTAAGATTAATTCAGAAAATTACTTTTTTTGCAATATAATTCAGTGCAAAATACATTTTATGTTAATTTATAATGTGTAAGATTTTTTTATTTTTTTTGCAAATATATTTATATATTAAAGCAGCTCCTGTTTATTAAGATTAATTCAGAAAATTATAGATTTTTCTGCAATTCAATTGTGTTCAAAATCAATTTTATTTGAATTAATTATCACAAAAAATGAAATTTTGCACATTTATTAGTTTTTATTAGAAGCTCTTGTTTATTTAGATATATATATATTTTATATATATTTTGATGAATTAAGAAAATAACTGTTTTTTCTGCTTTGAAGATCATTGCAAAATAAATTAATTGAATTATCACTAAAAATGAATTTTTTGCAATTTTTATCACAGTTCCTGTGTTTTGAGATAATTTCAGAAAATTACAGATTTTTTCTGCAATATAAATGAGTGCAATATAGATTTTAGTTTAATGAATTATCACTAAAGAAATGCACATTTTTAATATTTTGATGAATTAATAAAACAACAGTTTATTCTACTTTGCAGTTCATTGCAAAATAAATACATTTTAATTATTTATTTTTTTGCAATTTTTATCACAGCTCCTGTTTATTGAGATCAGTTCAAAAAATTACAGATTTTTTCTGCAGTATAATTGAGTGCAACATAAATTTTATATTGATTTATTACAGAAAAAAATTTAATTTTGCAGATTTTTTTATTTATATTTGCAGCTCCTGCTTATTTACATTAATTGATAAAATTACAGGTTATTATTGATTGCAAAATATATTTTATTTAGATGAATTATCACAAAAAATGATTTTTTGCACATTCATTATTTTTTATTAGATGCTTCTTTTTTATTTAGATTAATTAAGAAAATTACATTTTTTTTCTGTGATATAATAATAATATATAAAATAATAATAAATAATTAATTATCACAAAAAAATGATTTTTTTGCACATTTGTTAAATAACATTAGCAGCTCCTTTTTATCAAAATTAATTTAAGAAAATTGCAGATTTTTTCTGCTTTTCAATTGTATCCACAATCAATTATATTTGTATTAATAATCACAAAAAAAATGTCATTTTTGCACATTTTTTTATTAACATTAGCAGCTCCTTTTAATTTAGTTCAGAGCACATTATAAACTTTTAAGACATCACATTAATATTCTGTTAGCTTACCTGTTTCTGAATCCAAACAGGAGCAGGAGGGAGATGATGAGCCTTGCCATGACTGAGGCTCTACTTTGTGAACACACTGTCACATCAAAATAAAGGAGAAGAACACACATCAACACATAACAGAAAAAGAGAAACCTGCTCTGTGTCATCATGAGGACTGACAGGGAAAGTGTTTCCTGCAGCCTGATCCTCTTTGTGTTAAGATCTACATTTCATTTAAGCACATCACAATCCACGGGGGCCACCCTCCTCTTCCTCACCTTCCCCCCCAGAACACTTCTTTTTCTTTACGCTATTCAGTCTGATTATAAAACCTGTGAAAGGGAGGCTACCTCAGAGCAGACCGGTCCCCTCAAAAGGTTTGTGTTCTGGCTCCTTCTCAAACAGCTGCCGGTCTCTGCTGGTCTCCGTCTGCGGTGCTGAAGCCCGGACGATGAAGGGTCCAATTACCAAAGACTTGAGCGTGTCGGTTGTCTCCCCTCCTTCCGTTCCTTCTCTTCTCCACCATGGGGTGTTTGGCTCCCTCCCTCCCTCTCTCTCTCTCTCTCTCTCTCTCTCTCTCTCTCTCTCTCTCTCTCAGTCAGTGGTCCCCCATCCCTCCGTGTTGTAGTAGTCTGTCTGGTCTTCTCCTCCTCTAACACACACCTCCTTCCTTTCTTCCCTCCTTCCTTCCTTCCTTCCTTCCTTCAGTGCCTCCTGCACCACGTCTCGCGCATCAGCTCCAGAGGTGTCGCAGTAGCATCACACGCGCTGCCTCCCCCGGTCTTGCCCTCGAGCCAGATTCACACCACATTCTTTTCTTTTTGGTCTCGTGAGCTGTTACCGCCTGCTGCTGGCGCGAGCGACTGGAGTGCTGCAACAGAGGCTCATAATGTTATAGTAGGTGACTCCCATTGGTGGGGTCGCAAAGAGGAGGAGGAGGAGGAGGAGAAGGGAGGAGGAGGAGCAGTGCAGCTGACATTGGGGGTGGGGGACAGCCTTGAGAACAAGCGGCAACCTCTGGTCTCAAAATATGAAGCCCATGCAGGAAGTGTTTTAAACTGCAGTTCATTGAGTGTCCACTAGAGGCTGGCTGCAGAAACACAGGAAACCACATACACACCCATTCAAAGAAGACGATCTTTACAGGAAGATATTATGGTTACGAGTTTTGCCCAAATAAGGACATGACTGACTTGACTGACAGGCGGGAACACATAGCTTTTGGCGAGGAGGCGTCAAAACAGCGCTCAGGAACTGAAGGGTGATGTCACGGATTCTACGTCCATTATTTATACAGTCTATGGTTTAACCTCAACGTTCTAATCTACTTCAACTATCGCGTTCTGTTCAGTTCATGAACCAGGACAAAAAATTGGAAATTGGAACTATTCCTTCGTTTCTTTCAGCAAACTTTCCATGCAGGGTGGCGGCTGTGGCTCAGTGGGTGGAGTCGCTCGTCTATCAATCGGAAGGTTGGCGGTTTGATCCCAGCTCCTGCAGTCACATGCCAAAGTGTCCTTGAGCAAGACACTGAACCCCAAATTGCTCCCGCAGTTCGATTGCAAAACACACACTGTAACGCCCAATTTACACAGGATCGGCAGCGTTGCGTTGCAGCCGCGTCGCGCACTCCGCAAGAGATACGCTTCAAGTCTATTTTTCGACCAGCATGTGTCAATCTGCACAGAAAAGAACGACCTGGACAGGGAGTCAGGCACGAGGATTGCGTGCAACATCCGCCAATTTCAAAATAAAACACCATATAAGGACTCCCGACCGTTTAAAGATCGTATACATAAGAAATACTCAACACGCAACATGTAGCGCAGCAGTAATGCAACGTGGCGCGTCCTTTGTAAATTGGGGGTTGGGGTGTAAAGATTCACTTGTTCAAATCAGACGCCAATCTTGTAAGTAAGTATTGTTGATGCTAAACGTGAGGTGAAAATATCGTACGAACCGGTAAATGTTATCTCTGCACAGCGTCTTGGATCTTCCGAGGTTTGGACATTGACGTGAACAGCTAACGGCGAATTAGCAACAACGTCCAATATCGGTGAAGTGTTTTGTAGTCTCCACCTAGCAAGCAGCAGCTAAAGTTAGGATGATGTGTGGCCACAGGACCACAGGACCACAGGACCATATCTCCAGGACTCTTATGTTGTTGCGACAGTTACAGCCAGGGTTACGGCAAAACACTACATTTAGTCCCAGCTACACGCTAAAAGAAGTTACATTTCACAGAGATGTTAAAAGCGAAGTTACACCAGAATTGTCAAGTTAATTTTTAATAAATGAAGTACAAGATGTAAAAAAAACATATCAAATAATTCTCTTAAATAATTTTAATGTGTTTAGGGCAAGGGGCCAAGAGACATAAAGACATTTCAAACCATACTATTAAATTATGTGATTATTTACTTTTTGTGGGGGGCGGGGTCAAATTTGATATAAAAACAGTACAATAAACACTTAAATTTTTTTTTTTTTTTTTTGGGAGGGGGGGTGACAAGTGACATAAAAACATTTCCAATAATATTCTCAAATTATTAGAATATTTTTTAGAATATTTATTTATTTATTTATTCCTTCATGTATTCATTTATTTACTCTAATACTTTTCAATTATCTGATTATTTATTTATTTTGGGGGGGAGCGGGCCCAAGGGACATGAAAACATTTTAAACAGTAATCCCAAATTATTTTAAAATATATTCATTTATTTGTTTATTTATTTTTGTATTATTTGTTTCTTGGTGTCGAATGGGGAGAGGCCAAGTGACAAAACATTTTGGACAATAACCTCAAACTATTTAAATATTTATTTATTGATGGGGGGCAGGGCAAAGTGATTTAAAAACATGTCAAGTAATACTCTTTAATTATGTGATTATTTACTTTTTGTGTGGGGCGGGGCCAAGTTTGAAAAAAAAAAAACAGTACAAAAAAAACACTTAAAATCATTTAAATTTTTTTTTTTATTTGGGGGTGCGGTGTGAATTGACATAAAAAAAATTCCAATAATATTCTCAAATTATTTATTTATTTGTTTATTTATTCATGTGTTAATTTTTTGAGGGGGCTAGAAGGGGCGGGATAAAGTGACAAAACATTTTTAACAATACTCTTCAATGCTCTTTTTATTTATTTATTTTTTACAATAATCCTAAATTATTTTAAAATATATTTAATTGTTTATTTATTTATGTATTATTTGTATCTTTGCGTCAAATGGGGTGGGGCGTAGTGACATACAAACAATTCAAACAATACTCTTAAATGATTTTAATATTCATTTGTTTTGGGGGGGTCGAAAGGGGCGGGGCCAATTGACAACATTTTGAACAATACTCACAAATTATTTGAATAATAATTTTTTTCTAAGGGGTGGGGCAAAGTGTGACAGGAAAACATTACAAACAATACTATTACATTATTTGAATATTTGTTTATTTATTACATTTCCAATAATATTCTCAAATTATTTAAATATTTATTTATTTATTTAAATATTTTTGGGGGGTCGAAGGGGGCGGGGCCAAGTGACAAAGATAATTCAAAAATGCTTTAAAATTATTGGAAGAATTATTTTAATTTTTGTGGGGTCAAAGTGACATAAATCATTTTTAAAAAATACTCTTCAATTATCTTAATATTTATTTTTTTGTTTTTATTTTTTTTGGGGTGGGGGGGGGGGGGGGGGGGGGGGGTCAGGGCCAAGTGACATTATAACATTTCAAACAATACTCTTAAATTATTTCAATACTAATTATTTTTTTTACTATTACTTTATTTTCGTGGTGATCAAAGGGGGCGGGGTCAAGTGACAAAAAAAAAATCAAAGTACTCTTAAATCATTTAAATTTTTTTTTTTTTTTCGGGGGGATCAAAGGGGGCGGGGCCAAGTGTGTTACAACAGCAGTACTTTATGTCATACATGAATATTTATTTAATGTGTATAATGACATCCTGTCGACAGCACACTCATTGTACCACACTGTGTTCTGTAGAGTATAAAGATACAGTTTTATGGTCTGAGAATTTTAGTTACCATTAAATGTTATTTCAGAACTGAAGTACAGGAAGACCTGCGTGTGTGTGTGTGTGTGTGTGTGTGTGTGTGTGTGTGTGTGTGTGTGTGTGTGTGTTGGAGCCCTGTGTTTTTGCCCAGCAGAGTTTGAATGGACTTCCTGTTACAGTCCTTGAAAAAGCCTTAAATCAGAGCTGTTATCATGCTGACGCTTGCCATGAGAGGGTAGCCGAGCTCTACGTTTCATAGATTGTAATTAGTGTCACATATTTTGCATTCCACTTCCCTTTAATCCGTGTGAAGACGCAGCTTGCAGACTGGAGCTGCAGCCAGGATTTCAGCACCACGCTGCGGCGGACAGCTCCGGTGTGTTCAGATGGAGAAGAAACACTAGATATATATGAGTGTGTGTGTGTGTGTGTGTGTGTGTGTGTGTGTGTGTGTGTGTGTGTGTGTGTGTGTGTGTGTGTGTTTGCAGACGGGGGAAGCGGGGGTGCGAGGCTCTCCAAAGGCAAATCGATGTTTTTTCAATATGTGCCCTGAAGGCATCGCGCGCTGCTTTGGAGAAGCAATAAGACCTCTCAGATCAATGAACTCACTCCCCATCAGGACGGATCAGAATTAACTGCATCCTCATTTTAATCAGATTAACCCCACAATGCAATTTTAAAGTTACCAAAACATAGCACCTTGACAAATCCCCTTTAAAATAAAAGAGCTTTGTGTGTGAATCAGTGCGCTGATTAACACCTTCTGATGTTTTCATTGGCTGTCTCTAATTAATGATGTCATCACCCTCTTTTCTTTCAGGAACGCTGTTGACGGAAACAAGAAGTTGTTCGCCATCTATGACACGAGGTATGAAATGTCACAACACCAACACACACACACGCACACACAGGCGCGCGCAGGTTCATTCAAGAGGCGCTCGGGTCCCAATTATCCTCGGTATTCCGGATGACTTCAATGTTTCTCCAGCTCCATAATTTATAGTCGCGCTGTGCATTCTCGATAAGGAATAGAGGCCGTTAAAGACGATTAACAGGCTAATCAATCACACACATCGATCAGCGGGGTTGATGAATGCATTCTGTCCCTCCTCGATATCATTCAGGTCCCGCCATTTTTATAGGAAACACAAGGGAAGGGGATTGGTGCAGATGGTGTGAGGAGCACTGTAAAAAATGTCAATTTTAACAAGCCGATGTGTGAAATATGGAGGTATGAAGGGTGGAATAATATTTGAGAATGTGTCCTGCTTCATGATCCATCAAAGTCAATTAATTATTTTGGTGCTATTCATTTAATAAATACATATCATTTTTTTTTTAAATGTTAAATTATCACCAGTTTTAAAAAAGCAAGGTTTTAAAGTGATGTGTATTTGATTTAAAACATCAAACATTATATGGGAGTAAACATTTGTAAAGCTTACTCTCAATGGAATTGGTGATCCCCAGCAGTGGCGGTTCTAGGCCAATTTTACTAGGGGGGCCAGGCTGGGGCCAAGGGTGTTGTCAGAGGGACACATTCAACCCTGATAATAGAGACTGAGAAGGGCGAGGACCGGCTGAGAACAAACTGGCAAAACATCAGTGCATCCCTCTATACTAGACATATATACTACTGTGGACTAGATCAAAGTGCAGCAGCTGATTGGCTGTTTACACTCAACATGAGTCCCTTAGCACTCTAAGGGACTGGAACCAAGTGCCACACACATGTGTTCCGTCTGTAACATCAAGAAAGTTTTCTTTGTGTTCAAAGAATGTTCTCTAGTAACATTCTCTAAAAACATTCATAAAATGTTTGGTAAACATTCATAAAATGGTAAGTGACAACAGTGCCCCAATGTTCTTCAAACATTCTCAGCAGGAAGTTTTCTTTATGTTCACAATTTGTTTTCAGATAACATACTCTAAAAACATTCAATAATCTGTGACCCAAAGAATGTTAGCAAAACATCCTTTGAATGTTAAAGATAAAACATTCTATTTTTATTCTAATTAAATATCACCAGAATGTTCTTAAATAAAACATTTTGTGATTTAAGGCGTCAGAAACATCCTGGAAACATTCTTGACATGTTGCTTTGAGAATGTTACTTCCTCTGAATATTAAAGACAAAATGTTCTTCTTTAATTAATACTTAACAGAAAAGGAACATTAATTAAATCAATAACATCCTTAAAATTGTCTTAAAAGTATTACACTGAAAACCTTGTCTGTTTAAAGAATTTCATCAAAACACCATCTGAATGTTAAAGACTAAATGTTCTTCTTTCATTAATAGCTTACAAAAAAAGGAACATTATTTAAATCCATTCAGATGTTCTTTGAATATTTCACTCAAAACCTTGTCTTGGAACATAATCAGAACTTCTAGGGAATGTTAGCCAATGTGGTGAGAGCATTCCTTGCTAGCTGGGGAGCTTTATTTTTGGCGCCATTTACTAGAGGTGTGAAAAAATATCGATACAGCAATATATTGTGATACTATCATTATTTCAACTATTAATATCAATATTTTTGTAATAATAAAAATTCACATTTTAGCCAAGTTGGAACTAAAATACAACTTAAAAGTTTTTTTCAATCAAATATTTTTGACTTAATTTGTCATTTAAATTTTGAGTAATATTGGTATATTGGTAAACATTCATAAAATGTTAAGTGACAACAGTGCCCCAATGTTCTTCAAACATTCTCAGCAGGAAGTTTTCTTTATGTTCACAATTTGTTTTCAGATAACATACTCTAAAAACATTCAATAATCTGTGACCCAAAGAATGTTATCAAAACATCCTTTGAATGTTAAAGATAAAACATTCTATCTTTGTTCTAATTAAATATTATCAGAATATTCTTAAATAAAACATTTTGTAATTTGAGGCGTCAAAAACATCCTGGAAACATTCTTTACATGTTGCTTTGAGAATGTTGCTTCTTTGTTATTAAGTAACATAATGGGACCATTTTATAGAAAACATTTAATAATCTGTTACCTAAAGAATAGTATCAAAAGATCATCTGAATGTTAAAGACAAAATGTTCTTCTTTCATTAAAAATTAACAAAAATTAACATTATATAAATTGATAACATCCTTAAGATGTTATTTGAAGATTACTCTCAGAACCTGAACAAGAAATTGCCACAGAAAATTAAAAACTAAGCACAATTTTTTTTTTCAATTATAATTTTTCTGAGAAAAAAGTCAGAATTCTGAGATTGAAGTCAGAATTTTGAGGAAAAGTCAGAATTCTCAGATTTAAGTCAGAATTCTGACATTTTTTTCAAAATAATAATAATAATAATAAAAATAGACCTTCATTTTTTTTATTATTAATATTATTATTATTATGAGAAAAATAACAGAATTCTCAGATTGAAGTATGAATTCTTACATTTTTCTCAAAATAATGTTAATTAAAAAAAATTGGACCTTCATTTCTTTTTAGAATTTTTTTTCTGAGAAAAAAGTCAGAAATCTGAGACTAAAGTCAGAATTATGAGATTAAATTCAAAATTCTAAGATTAAAGTCAGAATTCTGACATTTTTCTCAAAATAATAATAATTATAATAAAAAATGGACCTTCATTTTTTTATTATTATTATTCTGAGAAAAAAACAGAATTCTCAGATTAAAGTCAGAATTCTGACATTTTTCTCAAAATAATAATTTAAAAAAATTGGACCGTCATTTTTTTTTTTTAAATCATTATTCTAAGAAAAAAGCCAGAAAACTGAGATTAAAGTCAGAGATGAAAGTCAGATTTATTTTAGAAAAAAGTCAGAATTCACAGATTAAAATCAGAATTGACATTTTTCTCAAAATAATAATTAAAAAAAATTGGACCTTATTTTTTTTTTGAAATTATTATTCTGAGATAAAAGTCTTAATTCTGAGATTATAATCATAATTCTGAGAAAAAAGTCAGAATTCTGATATTTAAGTCAGAATTCTCAGATTAAAGTCAGAATTCTGAAATTTTTCTCAAAATAATGATAATTAAAAAAAATGGACCTTTAATTTTTTGGGGGGAAATTATTATTCTGAAAAAAAAGTCAGAAATCTGAGACTAAAGTCAGAATTCTGAGATTAAATTCAAAATTCTGAGATTAGTCAGAGATTAAAGTCAGATTTTTTTTTTTTTAAAAAGTCAGAATTCTCAGATTAAAGTCAGAATTCTGACATTTTTCTCAAAATAATAAAAATTAAAAAAACTTGACCTTCATTTGATTTAATTTTTATCAGTGGCCCTTATTCTCTTCTGTACATTCATTGAACACAAAGCTGAAAATATTACAGAAACATCCTGTGTAACATTAACAGACTGTTTTTAGAACAGAACATTGCTTGCTGGGTTTGATCATTCCATTTGATCCAATAAAAGAGCAGGGAATAAAAACCCCGGATGCTCGGACTACAGCGCAGCTACTGGTGGGTCTTCTTTTTTTACAGTGTAGACTAAGCTCCGTTCCCCATTTGAACGCGCCGACTGCCTCCACCACCACCACCACCACCAGCAGCAGCAGCAGCAGCTCCTTCCCTGTGCGCCCTCCTCATCAATATGCGCTTCAGCTTCTGAATGTATGAGCCTCGCACAGCCAGAGACGGCAGAGAACACAGGAGCCAGTATCCATGCCGTGAAGACGATGTCTGCACATCTTTTATATCTGACCCTATCCAAAGCAAACTGCTGACTCCCCCCCTCCTCCTCCTCCTCAGTAGTCGACTTTCTCCTCCTTTTGGGCAATCAATGGATTTACTCTGATTTGAAGCGCGTCCGGAGCCGTCTCGTCTGTGAATTGCTGCTGTTGCTTGTTGTAAACAACCAAAAAAGACAACAAAAAAAAGAAGGGTGATGTTTGCTCTGCACCCTGCGCGTAAATTCCGCGTCTTTTCCGCACTGGTTGTCGGTTCGATTGTGTGTTGCGCGAAAAGGTGAGTGCAATATGCTTTCCAGTCAAGTCAAGGTTATTGGGTTGATTGATACATGAGTCAAGGTGATGTTGAGATCTGCTTTTTGGTGTGTCATTTCAGCGTCAATGAACCGGGCAACATGTCTTTCGTGAAGGAGACGGTGGATAAACTACTAAAAGGATATGATATCCGACTGAGGCCAGACTTTGGAGGTATTTGTGTGTCTCCCCCCCCCCCTTCATTATTGCATGCAGGGACCCAGCTAGCAATGTTCTGTTCTAAAAACATTCTGTTAATGTTACAGAGAATGTTACTGTAATGTTTCCATTCCAGTACCATTCTCTGAAAACATTCAGAAAATGTTAAGTGACAATATTACGCCCTAATGTTCTTGAAACATTCTCAGCGGGAAGTTTTCTTTATGTTCACAATTTGTTTTCTGATAATGTTCTCTAAAAACATTCAATAATCTGTGACCCAAAGAATGTTATCAAAACATCCTTTGAATGTTAAAGATAAAACATTCTATCTTTGTTCTAGATAAATATCACCAGAATATTCTTAAATAAAACATTTTTCTTAAATAAAAACATTCTTTACATGTTGCTTTGAGAATGTTACTAAGGAACATTTTACAGAAAACATTCAATAATCTTTTTCCTTAATAATATTATCAAAACATCCTCTGAATGTTACAGACAAAATGTTCTTTCATTAATAACAAAAAGGAACATTATTTAAATTGATAAACATCCTTAAGATGTTCATTGACTATTACACTAAGAACCTTGTCTTGAAACATTCTCAGCGGGAAGTTTTCTTTATGTTCACGATTTGTTCTCAGATAATGTACTCTAAAAACATTCAATAATCTGTGACCCAAAGAATGTTATCAAAACATCCTTTGAATGTTAAAGATAAAACATTCTATCTTTGTTCTAATTAAATATCACCAGAATGTTCTTAAATAAAACATTTTGTGATTTGAGGCGTCAAAAACATCCTGAAAATGTTCTTTGCATGTTGCTTTGAGAAAGTTACTAAGGAACATTTTATAGAAAACATTCAACAATCTTTTTCCTTAATATTATCAAAACATCATCTGAATGTTACAGACAAAATGTTCTTTCATTAATAACAAAAAGGAACATTATTTAAGTCGATAAACATCCTTAAGATGTTCTTTGAATATTAAACATCAAAACCTTGTCTGTGACCTAAAGATTATCAAAACATTCTGTGAATGTTACAGACAAAATGTTCTTCTTTCATTGAAAGTTAACCAAAAAGGAACATTATTGAAATTGATAAACATCCTTAAGATGTTCATTGACTATTACACTAAGAACCTTGTCTTGAAACATTCTCAGCGGGAAGTTTTCTTTATGTTCACAATTTGTTTTCAGATAACATACTCTAAAAACATTCAATAATCTGTGACCCAAAGAATGTTATCAAAACATCCTTTGAATGTTAAAGATAAAACATTCTATCTTTGTTCTAATTAGATATCACCAGAATATTCTTAAATAAAATGTTTTGTGATTTGAGGCGTTAGAAACATCCTGGAAACATTCTTGACATGTTGCTTTGAGAATGTTACTTCCTCTGAATATTAAAGACAAAATGTTCTTCTTTAATTAATACTTAACAGAAAAGGAACATTAATTAAATCAATAACATCCTTAAAATTGTCTTAAAAGTATTACACTAAAAACCTTGTCTGTTTAAAGAATTTCATCAAAACACCATCTGAATGTTAAAGACTAAATGTTCTTCTTTCATTAATAGCTAACAAAAAAAGGAACATTATTTAAATCCATTCAGATGTTCTTTGAATATTTCAATCAAAACCTTGTCTTGGAACATAATCAGAACTTCTAGGGAATGTTAGCCAATGTGGTGAGAGCATTCCTTGCTAGCTGGGGAGCTTTATTTTCAGCGCCATTTACTAGAGGTGTGAAAAAATATCGATACAGCAATATATTGTGATACTATCAATATTTCAACAATTAATATCAATACTTTTGTAATAATAAAAATTCACATTTTAGCCAAGTTGGAACTAAAATACAACTTAAAAGTTTTGTTCAATCAAATATTTTTGACTTAATTTGTCATTTAAATTTTGAGTAATATTGGTATATTGGTAAACATTCATAAAATGTTAAGTGACAACAGTGCCCCAATGTTCTTCAAACATTCTCAGCAGGAAGTTTTCTTTATGTTCACAATTTGTTCTCAGATAACATACTCTAAAAACATTCAATAATCTGTGACCCAAAGAATGTTATCAAAACATCCTTTGAATGTTAAAGATAAAAACATTCTATCTTTGTTTTAATTAAATATTATCAGAATATTCTTGTCATTTAAATTTTGAGTAATATTGTGTGATTTACATTTACACCATCCCTATTTTTTTCTTAGTTTACTGTTTAGAATATAGAAAAAATGCAAATTTAAGATCTTTGTCATTTAAAATTTTGAGATCTTTGTTCTTTGGAATTTTGATTTCTTTGTCCTTTTGGAATTTGAAATCTATGTCCTTTGCAAATTTAAGATCTTTGTCATTTGAAATTTTGAGATCTTTGTCCTTTAGAATTTTAACATCAACCAAAAGCTAAATTGCCTCTAAGACAACTTCTTGCATTGTGATACTATTGTATTGTTAGGTTCCTGGCAATTCTCATCCCTACCATATACAGTGTTGTGCTCAGCTGTACAGGACCAGTATACACAATGTGCTGTTTCACCTCTTCCAGGGGCCCCTGTTGCAGTCGGGATGAGCATAGACGTGGCGAGCATAGACATGGTATCAGAAGTCAACATGGTAAGTGATTGTGCCTCTGTGTTTACTCCACCGCATAATGCATGCAGTCTTTCCTCTGTCTCTGCTGATACACACAGAGAAATGCACACTGGCACTCACACAACATGATTTCCTCGCTTTCTCCGCCGTAGTAGGAAGTGCTGATGCAAATCCAGGCCATTATGTGATGCTCAGATGGATGGGCTGGGTTTCCTGTTAGCAATAAAACATCTTTATCTTCGCACGCTGCCAATGCATTGTTACCTTACATACACAGAACACTCAGCCGGGGTGTAAAAAATAAACAGAGCACAGCTTCCTCTCACTATTCCCAAACGCTGATCCGTAAACATTAGCATCAACTCAATAGGAGGATAGAGTAAAGCTGCAATCCCCGGTCTCAATGCATGCATTTGTGATAGTTAAAGGAACATGCAGTGATAATGTTTAACCTCTCCAGCCACAGTTAACAGTGTTTCAGCGCTGTCCTCCCAGGAGGTTCTCCTAGCAGACAGCTATCAGAGAACTCTTGATTGGATTTTCTAATTCTTGAGCTGGATGCTGTTATCCCCATGTTGACACGTGTACCCACATGCAGGGAGGTCACTTGAGGCTATTATATTGTATCTGGAAATATCAGATGAGGGTGACCCAAATTACAGCAGAAACAAGCAACCCTGACTCCATCATGAAACTTGGATCCCTCTAAAGTGGAAACTGGGAGTAATTAGTTCGGATCTAAGCTTTTCAAACCCTCAAGCCCCAGATCAACACCTGTACGCCGACACATATCATGGGCTATTGCCTGAGACAAAACATGACATGTAGTCCTTTGGAATATTGAGATCTTTGTCCTTTGGAATTTCAAGATCTTTGTCCTTTGGAATTTGAAGATCTTTGTCCTTTGGAATTTGAGATCTATGTCCTGTCCTATAACCCTCATGACATCATAATGGTTTAAAGCAAAGTTTTTAAAGGGCGTGTAATTGATTTAAACTTCAAAAATAATATGGGAGTAAACATTTGTACAGCTCGATCTCATTGATTTTGATAGTTGCTCTTTGGGTACCTGGAAAATAACCCTGATTTTGTCACAATGGTTTAAAGCAAAGTTTTTAAGGGGTGTGTAATTGATTTGAACTTCAAAAATAATATGGGAGTAAACATTTGTACAGCTTGATCTCATTGATTTTGATAGTTGCTCTTTGGGTACCTGGAAAATAATCCTGGTTTTGTCACAATGGTTTAAAGCAAAGTTTTTAAGGGGCGTGTAATCGATTTTAACTTCAAAAATAATATGGGAGTAAACATTTGTACATCTCAATCTCATTGATGTCGATAGTTGCTCTTTGGGTACCTGGAAAATAAACCTGATTTTGTCACAATGGTTTAAAGCAAAGTTTTTAAGGGGCGTGTAATCGATTTAAACTTCAAAAATAATATGGGAGTAAACATTTGTACAGCTTGATCTCATTGATTTTGATAGTTACTCTTTGGGTACCTGGAAAATAAACCTGATTTTGTCACAATGGTTTAAAGCAAAGTTTTACAGGATCATGTAGTTGATTTAAAACATCCAATATATATATATATATTTTTAAAATGTCCACATTAGTTTGAATCTAAGCTAGCCAAACCCACAAGCTGTACGGCGACATATTTCATGGGATATTTCCTGAGACAAAACACGACATTTAGTCCTTTGGAATTTCAAGATCTTTATCCTTTGGAATTTCAAGATCTTTGTCCTTTGGAATTTCAAGATCTTTGTCCTGTCCTATAACCCTCGTGACGTCATAATGGTTTAAAGCAAAGTTTTTAAGGGGTGTGTAATTGATTTGAACTTCAAAAATAATATGGGAGTAAACATTTGTACAGCTCAATCTCATTGATGTTGATAGTTGCTCTTTGGTTACCTGGAAAATAACCCTGATTTTGTCACAATGGTTTAAAGCAAAGTTTTTAAGGGGCGTGTAATTTTTTTAAACTTCAAAAATAATATGGGAGTAAACATTTGTACAGCTCAATCTCATTGATGTTGATAGTTGCTCTTTGGGTACCTGGAAAATAACCCTGATTTTGTCACAATGGTTTAAAGCAAAGTTTTTAAGGGGCGTGTAATTGATTTAAACTTCAAAAATAATATGGGAGTAAACATTTGTACAGCTTGATCTCATTGATTTTGGTAGTCGCTCTTTAGGTACCTGGAAAATATCCCTGATTTTGTCACAATGGTTTAAAGCAAAGTTTTACAGGATCATGTTGTTGATTTAAAACATCCAAAATATATATATATATTTTTTAAACTCACCGCATTAGTTTGAATCTAAGCTAGCCAAACCCACAAGCTGTACGGCGACATATTTCATGGGATATTTCCTGAGACAAAACACGACATTTAGTCCTTTGGAATTTCAAGAACTTTATCCTTTGGAATTTTGAGTTCTTTGTCCTTTTGGAATTTGAAATCTATGTGCTTTGCAATTTTAAGATCTTTGTCATTTGAAATTTTGAGATCTTTGTCTTTTGGAATTTTGAGATCTTTGTCCTTTGGAATTTGAAATCTATGTGCTTTGCAAATTTAAGATCTTTGACATTTGTAATTTTGAGATCTTTGTCCTTTGGAATTTGAAATCTAGGTCCTTTGGAATTTTAAGATCTTTGACATTTGTAATTTTGAGATCTTTGTCCTTTGGAATTTTGAGATCTTTGTCCTTTGGAATTAAAAAATGTATGTCCTTTCTGATTTTGAGATCTTTGTCCTTTGGAATTTTGAGATCTTTGTCCTTTGGAATTTAAAAATGTATGTCCTTTCTAATTTTGAGATCTTTGTCCTTTGGAATTTTGAGATATTTGTCCTTTGGAATTTAAAATCTATGTCCTTTGGAATTTTAAGATCTTTGACATTTCTAATTTTGAGATCTTTGTCCTTTGGAATTTTGAGATCTTTGTCCTTTGGCATTTAAAATCTATGTCCTTTGGAATTTTAAGATCTATGACATTTGTAATTTTGAGATCTTTGTCCTTGGAATTTGAAAATGTGGGACCTTTGGAATTTTGAGATCTTTGTCCTTTGGAATTTCGAGATCTTTGTCCTTTAGAATCAACCAAAAGCTAAATTGCCTCTAATACAACTTCTTCCGGCATATTCAGCATGTTTTAAAAGGAAGGCAGTCGCTGCTAGGATAACATTCAATGGTTGTTTTTCCAACGTAGTAAGTTCCTGGTTTCTCTCTTGAAAGTGGTCCATAGGCGGATTATCAAGATACCTGGAGGACAAAGTGTGCAAGTCTCTTTTCTGACATTTTGCACTATAGGATTTACAGCAAACTCTCAGGTTGAGGTTGTGGTCACGGTTCAGTGTTTTCTACTCCATCATGAAACTTGTACCCCTCTAAAGTGGAAACTGTCCGTAATCAGTTTGGATCTAAGCTTTCCAAACCCACAAGCCCCAGATCAACACCTGTACGCCGACACATTTCACAGGCTACTGCCTGTGTGGGTGTTTGTACAGATGATGACTGCTTATCCAGCACTACAGTCACTAAAGAGCTGTGGTCATTAGGAGTCAAATCCAGGTCAGTGAGGAACACAGCAGTTTGTACTCCCATCCTATGTAAGCGTGAACACTTCAAACCTAATGCTTGTTTATATCGACCCGATCCAGCACAGTTGAGTAAGGGAGGATTTTCACTGCACCATACTGGAAAATGATCACTTCTTTTCTGGTGGGAGGAGTGGGTGCTTGTGTGGGTGGGCGCCAATCAATAGTAATGACTCAGTCATTTCTTCTCCAGGTGACTCCTGGCGATAGTTCCCAGTCTATGCTCTATTTCAAATTGTATTCTTTGCCCTTTGGAATTTAAAGAGCCACTAAATGCTAAACATCTTCTTTGGACACATACAGGACATTTTCAGGGAAAGGCAATTGCTGCTAGAGTTGCATTCAGTGGTTGGGTTTTTCAAGCTTAGGAAGTTCCTGGTATCTGTCTTGAAAGAAGTCTGTAGGTAAGTAGATTATCAAGATGGCAGGAGGACAAACTTTGCATTTTGCGCAATTAGATTTACATGCCTATCTTGCAAGGTGCCAGCAATGTGTGAATTTGTGGGTGAATGAGACAAACAAGACATGTAGTCCTTTGGAATATTAAGATCTCTCTCCTTTGGAATATAAGATCTTTGTCCTTTGGAATATAAGATCTCTGTCCTTTGGAATATTAAGATCTTTGTCCTTTGGAATATT
The DNA here is from genome assembly GCF_009762535.1 of Notolabrus celidotus. Taxonomy (NCBI): domain Eukaryota; kingdom Metazoa; phylum Chordata; class Actinopteri; order Labriformes; family Labridae; genus Notolabrus; species Notolabrus celidotus. The sequence continues at coordinate 11,902,234 of NC_048295.1, read as the reverse complement.
AAGATCTCTGTCCTTTGGAATTTCAAGATCTTTGTCCTTTTGGAATATTAAGATCTTTTTCCTTTGGAATATTAAGATCTTTGTCCTTTGGAATATTAAAATCTCTGTCCTTTGTAATATAAGATCTCTGTCCTTTGGAATATAAGATCTCTGTCCTTTGGAATGTTAAGATTTCTGTCCCTTTGAACATTAAGATCTTTGTCCTTTGGAATATAAGATCTCTGTCCTTTGGAATATAAGATCTCTGTCCTTTGGAATGTTAAGATTTCTGTCCCTTTGAACATTAAGATCTTTGTCCTTTGGAATATAAGATCTCTGTCCTTTGGAATTTCAAGATTTCAAGATCTCTGCTAAGAGCTCTTGGAATATTAAGATCTCTGTCCTATGGAATATAAGATCTCTGTCCTCAGGAATATTAAGATCTTTGTCCTTTGGAATTTCAAGATCTTTATCCTTTGGAATATTAAGATCTCTGTCCTATGGAATATAAGATCTCTGTCCTTAGGAATATTAAGATCTCTATCCTTTGGAATTTCAAGATCTTTATCCTTTGGAATATTAAGATCTCTGTCCTTTGGCATATTAAGATCTCTGTCCTTTGGAATATAAGATCTCTGTCCTTAGGAATATTAAGATCTCTATCCTTTGGAATATTAAGACCTTTGTCCTTTTGAATTTTAAGATCTCTGTCCTTTGGAATATTAAGATCTTTGTTCTTTGGAATAGTCAGATCTCTGTCCTTAGGAATATTAAGATCTCTATCCTTTGGAATTTCAAGATCTTTATCCTTTGGAATATTAAGATCTCTGTCCTTTGGAATATAAGATCTCTGTCCTTAGGAATATTAAGATCTCTATCCTTTGGAATATTAAGACCTTTGTCCTTTTGAATTTTAAGATCTCTGTCCTTTGGAATATTAAGATCTTTGTTCTTTGGAATAGTCAGATCTCTGTCCTTAGGAATATTAAGATCTCTATCCTTTGGAATTTCAAGATCTTTATCCTTTGGAATATTAAGATCTCTGTCCTTTGGAATATAAGATCTCTGTCCTTAGGAATATTAAGATCTCTATCCTTTGGAATATTAAGATCTTTGTCCTTTTGAATTTTAAGATCTTTGTCCTTTGGAATATTAAGATCTTTGTTCTTTGGAATATTCAGATCTTTGTCCTTTGGAATTTCAAGATCAACTAAAAGTTAAATTGCTTCAAAGACATCTTCCTTCAGTATATACAGCACATTTTCAAGAGAAGGCAATTACCGCCAGCGTTAGTAATCACATTCAGCAGGAAGTATAAGTTATGAATCAATTTTAACATTATCAAGCAACTCAGAGGTCCAGCTTTGGAATATAAGAGGTTCAATCCCTCCAAGAAATCACATTCCCAAGAGCTCTTAGCAGAGATACTAAACTCTAATTAGCTCCAGATGGCACAGTCTTTGTCACATTAACGTTGGATGTGTGAATGTGTTTAAATAGGTTAGCTTGGATCCTGATGTGCAGGTTGGCACCTTGCATGCCTCCCTTGCAAGGTGCCAGGAATGTGTGAACTTGTGGGTGAATGAGACGAACATGTAGTTGAAAGTGTTTTTTATGAAGTGGTCAGAGGACAAGAAAGGAAACCTTGTATCTACAAATTTCATATTGTATTTATTGTTTCAAAAGTTCTGTTTTTTGGTAACCATAGTGAAGGTCAGTGGGCTTTACAACATTTCAGCCGACAAACAAAACACAGCTTTTTAAAATGTCCTGAAAAGCTGTAGTTTTGGAGATATGAGGTTTCAGTCTGACAGCAGCAATATATTGATTGTTGCTATTTTATCTGTTGTGTCTTGCTCTGTGGAGTTCATGCTTCTGACATAGCGGTGTTGCATGATTCTGCATTGCCAGAGTTGAGTCTGATTTTCAATTAGGGCTGAGCTAACTCGATAACGATATTTATCGTGATATAATTGTCCTCGATATAAATATAACGAATGTTCAATAAAAACTCAATATAAAGAAACACGTAATTACTCCCCCCAACCACTAAAAAGGGAGGGGGCGCTAATGAACCTTAAACGCTAGTTACCTGCCAACATTAGACAGAAGGAGAAGACTGCATTGAACAGCCAATCATGGCACAGGGTGAGAGGTAGGCGGGGCTTAGAGACGTTCGGAGCGGTATCGACTGATGTGAAATATTTTATCGTGGTTATTATCGGTATTGACTGATGTGAAATTTTTTATCGGGATTATTATCGGTATCCACTGATGTGAAATATTTTATCATGGTTATTATCGGTATTGACTGATGTGAAATTTTTTATCGGGATTATTATCGGTATCCATTTATGTGAAATATTTTACCGTGATAATTATCGATTTCCACTTACTTTAAATATTTATCGTGATAATTATCGATATCGACTTATGTGAAATATTTTATTGTGATAATTATCGGTATCCACTTATGAGAAATTTTATATCGTGATAATTATCGGTATTCACTTGTGTGAAATTATTTATAGTGATAATTATCAATATCCACTTATGTTAAATATTTATCGTGACAATTATCAATATCGACTGATGTAAAATATATTTTATCATGATTATTATCGGTATTGACTGATGTGAAATATTTTCTCGTGATAATTATCGATTTCCACTTACGTTAAATATTTATCGTGATAATTATCAATATCGACTGATGTGAAATATTTTATCGTGATTATTATCGGTATCCACTTATGTGAAATATTTAATCGTGATTATTATCGGTATCCACTTATGTGAAATTTTATATCGTGATTATTATCGGTATCCACTTGTGTGAAATTTTTTAGAGTGATAATTATTGATATCCACTTATGTGAAATATTTATCGTGATTATTATCGGTATCCACTTATGTGAAATTTTATATCGTGATTATTATCGGTATCCACTTGTGTGAAATTTTTTAGAGTGATAATTATTGATATCCACTGATGTGAAATATTTATCGTGATTATTATCGATATCCACTTAAGTTAAATATTTTATCGTGAGAATTATCAATATCGACTGATGTGAAATATTTATCGTGGTAATTATCAATATTGACTGATGCAAAATTTTATCGTGATAACATAATTTTCAATATCGCCCAGCTCTACTTTAATGCTAGTAAGCACAAGGTAAAATTTGGGACAAACCACCTTATTTTTTGGGGGTGGGGCCATATGTTTCTCTGCAGTCAAGCAGTGGCCATAGTGTTTGTTCTATGCTATGATATCATACTCATGAATCTTTCACTGACCCCCGTACCATGCTGCAAATGGAGCCACCTTAAAGAGGCCCCCTGCCATTAAGATGGAAATGTTATGACGTGATCACCCGATAAAGGTGATCACTTATGACACCTTCGTATTGATTTGCGGTGACCCTTTCCTAAACACATGACGTCCCTCGGGGCATGACCGAGCAAACAAGTCAACTCAATATAGAGGCGGAGCTCTGGTTAGGAAATTGACTATCACAAAACTGGAGACCCCAGGTTTGAACAATCACAAAAATCCACACAGCTTTGAAAGACTTTGGGTGTCCTTCTGTCTCAAAATTGAAATGAAACATCCACCGTGTATGACTGAGTTTGTTTGGCATATTTTCCAATCAAACCTCGTGTCTGATCCGAGCCTCTATGATCAGCGCTCCAAGCTTTGTTTGCCAACAAATCAATCGTGAACATTAACTTGTCGACAACTCGGCGACTCTCCAAAGAGAACATGAAGGCAGATAATCAACCGGGGAATCAGACAGCTGAGATCACACTTCCACTGATAATTAATGAGATCCTGTTCTCATTGCAACCAGTGCACATGTGCCTCCTCTTGTTAGACGGACATGCCTTGGCGGCTCTCCAGCGCTCAAGCCAAAACAAGACCGGTCAAGCTGTTTGTTGTTTTCACACCCGCTTTTGACATTTGGTGGATGCTTTTCCTCTGATGCTGGGGCTGTGTAAAGTTGAAGCTCGGGAGGGTTCCTCCAGTGGGGGGAATGGATAATCAGCTCTTTTGTCCGATGCTTTATTCAACGCGCGACACCAAACAGCAGAGCTATTCTATTTCAAGTTGCAAGGCCTTATCCTGCATTAATTTTAATTTTTAATCCAAATTCAGCCACTAAACCCACTTCATCAGCCCAGTGGAATGACCCACAGGCATAACGAGAGAACAAGTTTCAGAAGTTGAGTGTGTATTGAGACACAGATACTGCTTGCTGTGCTGAAATGAGACCTGGATCCAACTCTGCATGTTCTGCAAGGAGCACAGTATTGTTGCAAAACAATGCTGGAAATTTTTGGGCTTGAAGTGGCGTTTTCTCTCATAATGAGCGACAAACAGAACGCTTATGCGCTGTCAGGGAGAACACAAGTGTGTTACGTGCAGTGCAGTTTGTGAGGAGGCATGAGCTGGAGCATCTGCTTATGAGTGTAGGATTTTGCAAAGGCGGTCGTGTGAAATGATGTTAGGGTTGGAGGACAGTAGAGGTTAACAGAGTTGCAGATAAATCGATGCACAGAGTGAAGGTGAGGCATCATATGGGAGGTTAATGTTAGGCGAAGGGGCAGTAAATGAGTTTAAATCAATGCATTGTTCTTGCGCAATAACAAAGTAACATGTGTGCAAACATGTATGATAACATGCAACCTTATATGAGGAGAGTTTGACCTTTACATGATGATAATTTATACAGGTTAACAAAGTAAAGTACTGTATCAGGGAATATGCATTCATTATTGGAGTGTGTGTGTAGGTGGGGTGTATCTATATATATCTACATACTTAGATATACAGCTCTATATATCTAGATATCTCTCTCTCTCTCTAAATATCTATATATCTATCTAAATGTTTGTATGTGTGTATGTCCATATGTATATTAATGTGTGTGTGTGTGTGTGTAAATATGTATATGTAAATATGCATATATGTGCATGTGTATATATCATAAATATGTGTGTATATATATATATATAATAAATATACATATATGTACAAATATAATATATGTCTATGTGTTTATATATACATATATATGTGTGTGTATATATACAAATATATGTATATTATATATACAAATGTATACTTATATATATACATATGTATATGTATAACTAATGGTGGCCAATATAACACATTTTTTATTTATATATATTTGTATCTCTCTCTCTCTCTATATATATATATATATATATATATATACTGTAAATACAAGTTATATATGCCTCTCCAATTATAAGCATAATATATATATATATATATATATATTTAACTATCTAAATATGTATATATGTGTATATATGTATGTGTATATATAATATATATGTATATATGTGTGTATACATGTAAAATATATATACATATATAATATATGTCTATGTGTTTATATATCTATATATGTGTGTACATATATACATATATATGTATATATTTCTATGTATGTATAAATAATATATGTATATTATATATACAAATGTATACTTATATACATATATATATAATATAATATATGTATATGTGTTTATATATACATATGTATGTGTGTGTATATATATACATATATATGTATATTATATATACCAATTACCTATATATACATATGGAAATATATAACTAATGGTGGCCAATATAACACATTTTTTATTAATATATCTTTGTATCTCTGTCTATATATATATATATATATATATATATATATATATATATATATATATATATATATATATACTGTAAATACAAGTTATATCTGCCTCTCCAATTATAAGCATAATATATATAAATATATATATTTATATATATCTATTTAACTATCTAAATATATATTTATGTCCCTCTATATATATATTTTGGTGCGTAAATATGTAAAATATATATACATATATGATATATGTATATGTGTTTATATATATAAATATGTGTGTACATATATACATATATATGTATATATTTCTATATATTTATAAATAATATATATGTATATTATACATACAAATGTATACTTATATACATATATATGTATAAATATAACTAATGGTGGCCAATATAACTAATTTTTTTTATCTCTATATATCTATCCAAATATCTCTCTTTCTATATATATAGATATATATATACAAGTTATATCTGCCTCTCTAATTATAAGCATTATATATTTATATATATTAGGATGTGAAAACAAGGCTGCCTGCAGTGTCCGCAGACTTTTTGTGTTAGTCGATTTAATGCCAATTATTTTAAAATGCTACAATTATCCTGACAATCAGTCTATCTTTACTATATGTAATAAATGTTAAAACCATCATAAACAGCTGCATGTACTGCTACACATCACAGCCTAGGTGGTGTTGAGGGCTTTAATAGACAGGGGAACAACGGAAGGTTTATAGTGGTTGTGCTTACCCCCCAAGGGAACCCTGTGTCATCTGCTGGAAGGGACAGGCTGGTGTTTAGAGTGGGGAACTAGACGCGGGTCTGAGATGATTTATTGGGCCTGTCTTGGTACAGTGTGGTGACAAATATCCTAGAGACTAGGATGCAAATGCCTCTTATTCTCATGACTGTATGAGTACAAGCCGGGTTGGAATTTTAGAATGAACAGTTGAATTCCCAAACCAGCTTATACCTGGACCTTCAGTATCTATGTAGACGCCATGATTGTGTTCACTGTGACCTGCTGGGTGTAATTAGTGAGAGATTAATGATGCCAGCTAATGATAAACGGACTGACACTAAGCTGATTGAATGTATTGAGCAGTGTGGGGGGTCTCGCTGTGGGCCTTCCTCATACCTCAACCTGCTTGAGCCTTCCCATACATTCCATCACTCCACCTTCAGAGTAAAGGAGGCGACAGAAGTCCATGTGTTCCAACAAATAGGGGTTCAATGACAAAATCAGACTGCCTGTGAGGGGTTAATGCAACTGGTCTAGATCATTACAATCCTAGGGGGAAGGGTTTCTGTGGGGGCAGGTGCAATGATGGCTTTTTCCACATTGCTGATACTGTCTGGCGATGGACCCTTGAAAAACAGGTCAATTGAAATTCTACCCGCCCCCTATGTTGCTCCATGTGGTGTCACATTTTGTGTATCATTCAAACAAGGTTGCACAGTATCCAGGTAGCAATATTAACCAGGTTTCATTAATGATCATGATGCAGGGCTCTGTATTCGAGGCAGGCTTTTAAATGAGGTCTTGGTAGTGGTCTCTTTCTCAGCCAGTTCTTCAAACACTGGGTGCTAAGCTAAAAACGCTAACCCAGAGCAATCTCTCACTAAGACATCAGATCACTTCAGTCATGTCGCCGCAGGGCAGCGCCATCTTTTTATGATTGTATGGTTAGCGTTGCTGTCGGGCGGAAACCTCGTATCTCCAAAACTAGAGCTTTTCAGGAAAGTCAAAAAATCTGTCGTTTTGAGAATAACTTAACACTCAGTCAGGAGCTCTTTTTGAGGCTTTTCATTGGCTGAAATTGTGTAATACCCACTGACAGGCACTTTAGGGTGACCAGAAACATGCCTGAAAAATAATAAATAATGAAATATGGAGATACGAGGTTTCCACCTGGCAGCAGCTTTATGAGTTTTGATATAATTTTAACAATAAGAGTACATTTCTGAAAGAACATATTTTTACAATAGAAAGCTTGTCATTGCTGTCAGGCAAAAAAACCTTGTATCTCCAAAACTAGCAATTTTCAAAACATTTTAAAAATAAATGTTTTTTTAAAAAAACTTAACAATGAGTGGGATCAGTCACAAGCTCTTTTTAAAGCTTTTCATTGGCTGAAATTGTGTAATACCCACTGACAGGCACTAAGGGTGACCAAAAACATGCCTGAAAAATAATAAGTAATGAAATATGGAGATACAAGGTTTCCACCTGTAGCAGTGTTATTAGTTTTTCAACTATAAGAGTAGATTTCTGAAACGCCCTATTTTGATATTATCATGTTAAGCACTGCTGTTGGGCAAAAAACTTGTATCTCCAAAATGTACAATTTTCAAAAATAAAAAAAAATCAGTGTTTCTTAATAACATAACAATGAGCAGGATTCAGTCACAAGCTCTTTTTAAAGCTTTTCTTAGGCTGAAATTTTATAATACCCACTGATAGGCACTAAGGGTGACCAAAAACATGCCTGATAAATAATAGATAATGAAATATGGAGATACAAGGTTTCCACCTGGCAGCAGCGTTATGAGTTTTGGATATTTCAAACTGTAGGAATAGATTTTTTTCAAATCCACCTATGTATGAAATCACGGTTATCATTGTTGACTGGCGGAAACCTTGTATCTCCAAAACTAGCAATTTTCAAAAAAATTGAAAAATCCTTGAATTTAAAAAAAACGTAACACTGAGCGGGATTCAGTCAGGAGCTCTTTTTAAAGCTTTTCATTGGCTGAAAATGTATAATATAATACCCACTGACAGGCACTAGAGGTGATTCAGGGTCTCGGTCTTGTCTCGGAATCTAAAGCACTTTTAATCGGTCTTGTCTCAGTCTCGGACTGGGCAGACTCTATTTTATATCAAGACCGGTTGAGACCACCACTGATGTGTCCCTGTCACTACTGTGATAAGAGAGGAAGGACCGTCCACCCCCTTTCTCAATTCATTTATTTTTTTTCAGAAGTCTTTTATTTTGCAAACTCTCATAATGATTTTTCATTGATATATATGGTCTTGGTCTTGTCTCGGTCTTGCCCTGCCTTGGTCTTGGTCTTGATCCCTAAATGTCTTGGTCTCTGTTGATGTGGTCTTGACTACAACACTTGGATTCAGCCATGAGCTCTTTTAAAGCTTTAATGCTCCACTGACAGGCACTTAAAGGTGACCAAAAACATGTCTGAGAAATGATAAATAATGAAACATGGAGATACGAGGTTTCCATCTGGGAGCAGCGTTATGAGTTTTGATATTTTAAACTGCGGGAGTAGATTTCTGAAACGCCATTATTTGATGATAGTACGCTTATCATTGCTGTCAGGTGGAAACCTTGTATCTCCAGAACTAGCAACTTTACAAAAAAAAATTAAATCTTTGTCTCTTAAAAACTTACAGTGTTAATAATAATCATCTGACATGGCTTTGGGGCCTATAGCAGCCAGTTATATGATATTTAACATTCCATCATTACAACATCACCATATAGGATGCAACACCACCAAGGTGTTCTGAAAAAAACAACCCCCTCAACATATATAGATAAATGTGAAACAATGAAGTTGGCGTAGCAAGTGTAGCAGTCCTCAGAGAGCTGGATAGAGCTGAGAAGTATGGGATCCAATGATTTATTGAGTGACCGAGCAGAACAGAAGAGAGCACAGAGGAATCGAAGACGTGCGGATTCCACAGATAAGGTGCGAGGACGAGAGAGAGGAGGTGGTAACACACCACGCGAAGCGAGTGTAGCATCTGGCTCATCCAAGCAGTCCACCTGGCAGGGCAGGTTGTCCAAGTCAGTTACTCTGACGCCTTCGCAGTGAGCGCGCTCCCTGCACCAGCAGATGCTGGAGCGTCTGAGTTGCTCACTAATTACCTCTGAGGTTTGTTTGTGGTGTGCCGGGGGCCTTCGCTGATGAGAAACACACACAAGGACAAGATCAGAGCGAGGCGAGGCAGACTCTGTGTTCTGAGGATGTGCTTAAAAAAAGTTGAACACTTAAGAATAGACAAGTTTAACAGAAGATGGAGTCGCTTTGAATAGCTTTAAGATGAAACCAAGGCAGCGTGTGTAGGTGTGCTGTCATCACAAAGAGCTTGATTCTCTGTTACAGTAAGAGCCATCAAGGCCTTCATGCCGGCCCATTATCCCCGCCTCATGGAAGTCATCATCATTTTGGGAAATTGAATTAGCACACAATGAAGCCGAGCTCTGCTCACACTGGGAAGCGGTCAGAGTTTGTGCCGTGGATGGAGTTGCAGCAACAGACTGAACAAACTAGTCATCGGTACACCCACGACTGTGTGTGGGCGTCAGAGAGAGAGAGAGAGAAAAAATCTGTCATTATGTAGAGGTGAAGAGATCGCTCTTTCTCCAAATGTTCCTGCTGCCGGCTTTGTTTTTTAACATTTCTTTAGCAGGGAATAAACGAGTGCAGCAGAAACACAACACGCTAATAAGGTAGCCTTTTGTTTGTGCATCCTCACTCTCAACATTTCTGACTCACTTTTTAGTTTTTGCTTGCAGATTTGGTGCTTAATTCTGATACATTTGCAACTGTAATATGTAAATTTGTTACTTTATAATCTCAGATTTGGGAGAGAAAATCAAACATTTGGGAAAAAAATAACACAATTATCTTGGGTTTTTCCCCCACACATTTTGGACTTTCTTTCTCACATATTTTAGACTTTTGTCTCCAAATATTATATTTTTTTCACGCAATTTTCCAAAACTTGACTCTTTTTCTCTTTTCCAATGTTCCTCCCAAATTTAAGATTTTCTTCCTCTTGCAAATTGTAGGCCTTCCCTCACTAATTTTAGACTTTCTTTCATAATTGTAAGACTTTTTTTCTCCCAAACTTTCTAACCCAATTTTTAGAATTTTTATTTCACAAATTTGCATTTTTTTCTCCCAAATTTTTTATTTTTCTGCATGATTTTTAGACTTTCTTCCTCACCATTTTTTAGAATTTTTTCACATATTTAAGACTTTATTTCTCCCAAATTTTAAACTTTCTCCCCCAAATTTTAGGCCTTCAATGACAAATTTTAGACTTTTCTTTCTCCCAAATTTTTCCACCCAAAAAGTTAACATTTTTTTCCACACCATTTTTAGACATTTTCTCACATACATTTTAGAATGTTTCTCCCAAATTTAAGATTTTTTTCTCCCAAACTTTGGTCTTTTCGTACAATTTTTTGATTTTTGTTTTTTTTTAGATTTGCATTTTCTTTCTCCCAAATTTGTATTTCCCCCCCAAATTTTAAACTCTTCCTCTTGCAAATTGTAGGCCTTCACTCACTAATTTTAGACTTTCTTACATAGATGTAAGACTTTTTTTTTTGACACAATTTTTTGACTTTTCTCTCATAAACTTAAGATTTTTCTACAAAACTTCACTCTTTCTCTCATAATTTTTAGATATTTTATTTCAAAAAATTAGGGTTTTATTCCTCTCAAATTTTGGACTTCTCACAGTTTTTAGATGTTTTTCACATATTTAAGACTTTTTGTTTTCTGAATTTTTATTTTTCTCCCAAATTTTAAACTCTTTCTCTGGCAAATTTTAGGCCTTCACTCACAAATTTTCAGGCTCTTTCTTCCATCAATTTTAGACTTTTTTTTTCTCCCAAATGTGCCTTTTTTCCCCAAACATTTTAAATTTTTAACACCATTTTTAGACTTTTTCTCTCATAAATTTTAGATTTTATTTCCCCCAATACTTTACTCTTTTTTAATTACAAATTTGAGATTTTTTCCCTGAATTTTAAACTCCTACACTCGCAAATTTTAGACTTTATATTTCATGAATTTGTCCTCACAATGTTTAGATTTTTTCTTTCTTCCTCGCATTTTTTAGAAATTTTGCACATTTTCAAGACTTTATTTCTCCCAAATTTTAAACTTTCTCTCCCAAGTTTTAGACCTTCACTCACAAATTTTAGACTTTACTTTCTCACAAATTTGCCTGTTTCCCCAAAAATGTTAAATTTTTCACGCAATTTTTAGACATTTTCTCACATACATTTTAGAATGTTTCTCCCAAATTTTAAACTCTTTCTCTGGAAAATTTTAGGCCTTCACTCACAAATTTTCAGGCTCTTTCTTTCAAAAATTTTAGCCTTTTTTTTCTCCCAAATGTGCATTTTTTCCCCAAACATTTTAGTTTTTTAACACCATTTTTAGACTTTTTCTCTAATAAATTTTAGATTTTTTTTCTCCAAAACTTTGCTCTTTTTTTACTTACAAATTTGAGAATTTTAAACTCCTACACTCGCAAATTTTAGAGTTTATATTTCATGAATTTTAGATTTGTCCTCACAATGTTTAGACTTTACTTTCTCCCAAATTTGCCTTTTTCCCCAAAAATGTTAAATTTTTTCACACAATTTTTAGACATTTTCTCACATACATTTTAGAATATTTCTCCCAAATTTAAGATTTCTCTCTCCCAAACTTTGGCCTTTTTCTTACAATTTTTAGATTTTTTATTTTTTTAAATATGGGTTTTTTTTCTCCCAAATTTTTATTTTTCCCCCCAAATTTTAAACTCTTCCTCTTGCAAATTGTAGGCCTTCACTCACTAATTTAAGACTTTCTTTCATAAATGTAAGACTTTTTTTCTCCCAAACTTTCTCTCCCAATTTTGTAGAATGTTTATTTCACAAATTTACATTTTTTTCTCCCAATTTTTTTATTTTTCTGCATGATTTTTGGACTTTCTTCCCCACAATTTTTAGATTTTTTTTTAATTTAAGACTTTATTTCTCCCAAATTTTAAACTTTCTCCCCCAAATTTTAGGCCTTCAATGACAAATTTTAGACTTTTCTTTCTCCAAAATTTTTCCACCCAAAAAGTTTATATTTTTTTCACACCCTTTTTTAGACATTTTTTCACATACATTTTAGAATATTTCTCCCAAATTTAAGATTTTTCTCTCCCAAACTTTGGTCTTTTCGTACAATTTTTGGATTTTTGTTTTTTTTTAGATTTGCATTTTCGAATGTTTCTCCCAAATTTACGATTTTTTTCTCCCAAACTTTGGCCTTTTTCTTACAATTTTTAGATTTTTTATTTTTTTAAAGTTGCGTTTTTTTCTCCCAAATTTGTATTTTTCCCCCCACATTTTAAACTCTTCCTCTTGCAAATTGAAGGCCTTCACTCACTAATTTTAAACTTTCTTTCATAAATGTAAGACTTTTTTTCTCCCAAACTTTCTCTCCCAATTTTGTAGAATGTTTATTTCACAAATTTACATTTTTTTCTCCCAATTTTTTTATTTTTCTGCATGATTTTTAAACTTTCCTCCCCAAATTTTAGGCCTTCAATGACAAATTTTAGACGTTTCTTTCTCCCAAAATTTTCCACCCAAAAAGTTTATATTTTTTTCACAGCCTTTTTTAGACATTTTTTCACATAAATTTTAGAATATTTCTCCCAAATTTAAGATTTTTCTCTCCCAAACTTTGGTCTTTTCGTACAATTTTTAGATTTTTTATTTTTTTAAATTAGCGTTTTTTTCTCCCAAATTTGTATTTTTCCCCCCACATTTTAAACTCTTCTTGCAAATTGAAGGCCTTCACTCACTAATTTTAAACTTTCTTTTATAAATGTAAGACTTTTTTTCCCCCAAAATATTTATATTTTTGACACAATTGTTTGACTTTTTCTCTCATAAACTTAAGATTTTTTGTCTCCCAAACTTTGGCCTTTTTCTTACAATTTTTAGATTTTTTTTATTTCGCAAATTTGAGGGGTTTTTTTTCTCCCAAATTTAATTTTTTCCCACAAATGTTTGACTTTCTCACAAATTTTCATCCCCATGAAGTAGCCTTCTGAATACTTTATGTCTCCTCACTCTACATGCTTGTGTCTAGATTTCTCCCTTATGGCATATTGATGACTTTAACAGGTCCTCAGGTTAATGATGCTTTAAATACTAAACCCACTCTGACCCTAGTTGTGCCCAAATCACTGCGGTAACCACTCACCTGCATACATTAAGTCTTAGCATCAGATGCTGCAGAAGCTATGTCACCCTCATTATCTTATATAGGTCTTCTAACTATGCAAAAAAAGAGCATATCTTCTCTGCGTGTGGCTTAATATACCCTCATGTCTTTTATCCAGCATCCGGCTTCCTGCCTGATGGAATGTAATTGGCCTCAGGAGAGAGGCGCTGTAGGATGAAATGATTATCGCTATGATTTGGAATAAGCAGAGCAGGCACTGCCTGGTTTACAGTGCCAACCTGACGGGACTCGAGGAGGGGAGCGTCTGTTCTTTCGGGTACTAATTCTACAGTCTTGTCATGATAATAGCCGCGCTCTGAGTTGCGTACACCTTTAAGAAACAGCATGTGTCGGCCTGGGGAATCTAAAATTGACAGGCGACGGCCTCATTTCCTTTATCTGTGCCACTGAAGGAGCGGTTATGATGTGGCGAATAAAGAGGGGCAGGCCAACTCTGAGCTGGGTTTATGACGGGGTTAATGATGGTGATCCTATACTGTAATGCTTACAGCCAATCTACTGGTTAAAGGTATTATTTATATGCTGGCTGTGTGTATGACACTCATTCTGAAATACATCCAACTGTAGTGCAAAGGGTGAAGGGTGGGGTTAGGTGACTCTGAGGGGTCGTGACCTTTTTGTATTTGCTGGTAATCCCTTTACAACTGCATGATCGGGTCAATGTAGGGAGAGAAAATTGATTTGCAGGAGAAGAAAAATATTCTGAGATAATAGTCGCAAAATTTTAAGATTATAAATTCCTAAAAATATGAGAAAAAGTTGCAAATTTGTTTGAATGAACGTTCACAGATTTGGGGAAAAAAATACAATGTTAGAGAATAAAGGTGCCAATCAGGAGGGGAGAAAAAAGGCATTTGGTTTTGTTTTTTTATGCAAATTTGTCAGAAAAAAAAAAAAAAATGTGTTAAAAAAGTCTAAAATTTTAGTTAAAAATTTTAAATTGTAAGAAAAATGTCGTAAATTTGCGAGGTTATTAAGTCCCACAATGTATGAGAAAAAAAATGCTAAATTGTGTAAATGAAGTCCAACATTTTTGGAATAAAAAGCCACAAATTTGGAAAAGAAAGACTAACATTTTTTAAGAATAAAGAACAAACGTGAGAAAATAACAGCAATTAAGATTTTTTTTTTTTATCGCATAGTTGTGAGAAAAAAAAAAAACAAATGGTGCTTCAAAGGTCTAAAATTTTTGTTTAAAAAAATTTTAATTGGTAAGAAAAAAGTTTCAAATTTGTGAGATTATTAAGTCCAAAAATGTGTGAGAAAGGTTGCTAAATTGTATAAAAAAAATAAATAGTCACAAATTTGGAAAAGAAAGAATACAATTTTTAAGAATAAAGAAGCCAAACGTGAGAAAAAAATAGCAATTAAGATTTTTTTTAATCGCAAATTTGTGGGAAAAAAAACAAAAAAATAGAGCTTAAAAAGTCTAAAATTTTAGTTTAAAAAAAAATTTAATTTGTAAGAAAAAAATCGCACATTTGTGAGATTATTAAGTAAAAATGCTTAATTGTGTAAATGAAGTCCCACATTTTTGGAATAAAAAGTCACAATTTTTTGGGGGAAAAAAGACTACATTTTTTAAGAATAAAGAAGCCAAACATGAGAAAAAAAATAGCAATTAAAAAAAAATCTTATCGTAAATTTGTGAGAAAAGAACAAAAAAAATGGTGGTAAAAAAGTCTAAATTCTGAGTTTAAAATTTTTTAATTTGTAAGAAAATGGTCGCATATTTGTGAGATTATTAAGTCCCAAAATGTATGAGATAGGAATAAAAAGCCACAAATTTTGGGGGAAAATAAGACAAACATTTTTAAGAATAAAGAAGCCAAACGTGAGAAAAATAATAGCGATTAAGATTTTTTTTAATTGCAAATTTTTGAGAAAAAAATCGCACATTTCTAAGGATAAAATCTTAAATTTATGAGAATTAAGGCAACAATTTGTGAGAGAAAAAAATGCAAATTTGTATGAAAGAAAGGGATAAAATTGTTGGGATGATGAAGTCGCCAATTTGTTACAATACAGTGGCAAATTTGTTAAGGTGCATTTGGACCAGCAGGTCCGGGGTCTTTTAGCCCCCAGAACTACTTTCCCCTGAACTAAAAGGTTCCTGTGCCCCCATTGTTGTCTGCGTTTCGATGACACCATAGAAGCAGATGGACAGGGAGGTATCATTAAGAGCACCACGGCTTTAAAATCCTTCTGAACTCAAAAAGCCATGGCAGAGATCGCCCGGTGTTTTGGTTTAAACAGCGCCCCTGTTAACTGGAGACTCTCAGCCGGATGCATCCCTCATAAACGTCTTTAGACCATCATTAAATATCTGATGAGGATATTTTGAAATCTTAATAAAAACTAAACTAGTTTGCATTCCCAGGAACTCCCTCTGTGTTTCAACAGTTGAGTAAACTCCACAAACACTGACACATTCAGCTGAAGGTCTCCAGTTTACAGGGTCACTTTTAAAACCGGAACACCGGGAGAGACGCATTCACGGTGGGCTGAGAGAAGACTACTGTTACAAGCTGCTAAATCAAGTGAACCACAGCTTCTTCTTTTGAAAAGTACACATACATGTGCTTCTGTGGGAATTATTGGACAAACAATGTGCTTAAGGAGAGAGCACTGAACATCAGACATGTGCAAACGTCTCTATTTGTTCAACGATTTTAGACTTGAGACAGGATACAGTTCCGTCTGTGATGAGGCCTCGGTTTCATCGCGGGAAGGCTGCCTTAATCCTAAATCCAACAACAAGGGCTCCTGAAACATGTCTGACATGTATCTGTCAACACACAACCAGTCGTACTGGTGTTATACTGCTGGATAACACAAGGCGGCACAAAATGTCCAAAGTGAGATGCCAAGTCTCCCGACCCTTTCATGGTCCCTGAATCTCCCAGAGCCTTTGTGATCACTGTCTTCACTCTGAGTATCAGCGGCAGAATGGAGGGCGATGTTCTGCTTTAAAGTTGCTGCAGAGGTAAATAATGAGCTGAGTTTGACGTGACATGACAGCACCTTTACGTACTCTGGGTTTATTTTGGGCGTCACGCAGCAGAAGTCTGCAGATCAGTTGAATCAGAAGGTGTCCTTGATTCTGGGGATAATGAGGTTCCTGTCCTGTGTGGAATCACACATTGGGGCAGCTACGGTATAAAGATGTTGTTTACCCTACGTTACAAGCTGTTGGTGAGACAGAGTAGGTCTAAAAACTAAGGCCACTGGAGAAAGAACCAATCCAGTACGATGGAGAATCCCTTTAAAATGTTGTTTAAACCTCAGAGATAACTCAACTTTGGTCTCCTCCTCATTTTACATAGATTGTGTTACTGTAAAACACAGAGCTGGCACAGTGTCAGACTAACGGCTCTGCATTGAGCTGCGAATAAAAGGTTGGAAAGAAGGGATAGATGTTAAACTTTCTCTCTCAAATTTTAGGCCTTCACTAAATTTGCCTTTTTCCCCCCAAAATTATATTTTTACTCCCAATTTTTAGACTTTTTCTCTCATAAATTTTAGACTTTTTATTTCACAAATGTGCATTTTTCTTCTCCCAATTTTTTTTATTTTTCCCAACAAATTTCTTCCTCACAATTTTTAGATGTTTTCACATTTTTAAGACTTTTTTAAAATTTTAAACTCTTTCTCTCACAAATTTCAGACCCTATCTTTCATAAATGTAAGACTTTTTTTCTCCCAAACATTTTAGATTTTTTCACACAATTTTTAGACTTTGTCTCTCATAAATTTAAGATTTTTTATTTCACAAATTAGAATTTTTCTTCTCCCAATTTTTATATACTCCACGAACTTTGGACTTTTTAGATGTTTTTCACATATTTAAGACTATTTTTAAAATTTTAAACTCTTACTCTCACAAATTTTAGACCCTTTCTTTCATAAATTCAAGACTTTTTCTTTCTCCCAAAAGTTAAACTTTCTCTCTCAAATTTTAGGCCTTCACTAAATTTGCCTTTCTCCCCCAAAAATTTATATTTTTACTCCCAATTTTTAGACTTTTTCTCATAAATTTAAGATTTTTTATTTCACAAATTTGCATTTTTCGTCTCCCAATTTTTTTTATACTCCACGAACTTTGGATATTATGTGTTTTTCACATATTTAAGACTATTTTTCAAATTTTAAACTCTTACTCTCAAAAATTTTAGACCCTTTCTTTTTCTCTTATAAATTTAAGATTTCTTTCTCCCAGACTTTGATCCTTTTTAACTTACAAATTTTATATTTTTTCCCAAAATTTTAAACTCCTTCGCTCGCAAATTTTAGACTTTATCTCTCATAAATTTTAGATTTTTTCCCTCGAGCACACTTTGGTCTTTTTCTCACAATTTTTTGAATTTTTATTTTTAAAATTTGCATTTTTGTTCTCCCAATTTTTTTATTTCTCCCCTCACGAATATACAAAAATATAAAAACAAATAATGAAATAATAAAATACTGCCTAAAAATATAACAAATACATAAATATATGTATTTATATACAAATAATAAAATACTGCCTAAAAATATAACAAATACATAAATATATATTTATATACAAATAATAAAATACTGCCTAAAAATAAAAAATATAGAAAACTATATTTTTATATCCAAGTTATAAAATAATAAAATACTCCCTAAAAAAAAAAAAATATATATATATATATATATATATATGAAATTGTATTTTCGCTTGAATTGCCCATCCTAAGTGCATGTCACGTTGAATCAGATGAACCCTTAACATCATGCATGCCTTGTTTAACCCCTTCATCTTATTATGAGGCAATGCGTCATAAAAAATTAGACAGCAAGGATATTATCTTTCAAATTGAAGGGCCAGCACTGCCACTGCAGGAAAACCCCCAATTCAATCACCTCCCCATGCTCGCTCTCAATAAGGGACAGAGCTATTTTTACCATTCTATAGCAGCAGAGAGAAGTCGCTCAGGGATTCCCCCGCACTGCGGTGATATACTGCCTCAGGGAGGTCCCGAGGGAGAGCTCCAAATTACATTGAAGTAACTCAAATTGCTGGGCTTGAACGGAGGGTTCATATCGAGTACACGGTGATTACATGTGATATTGTATTATCTCTTTTCTCGCATGAGATTCAGCAGGAGTGTGGTCATTTCTTCTGTGTTGTGTTGTTTATTGAGAAGCTTTGACATGTGTCAAAACTATGTTCAATTATTCACAAAGACCCAACATCAAGACGGGATACGATCCAGTCTTATCTTAATCCACCGTGAGCATTGCACCTTGCAGTATTTAGCTAGCTACAGTGGCGAGGACAAACTTCCTTTAACAGGCAGAAACCTCGAGCAGGACCAGACTCATGTTAGACACACATCTGCTGAGACCGAGTTGGGTCTGGAAAGAGGGATGGAGGGAGATGAAGAGAGAGAGAGAGGAAGGAAAGTTTGAAGCCTTCTCTTAAAAGTAGAGAGGGTGTCTGTCTCCTTGACCTTGACTGGTCTATGATTCCAAAAGAGAGGGGCCTGATAACTGAAGGTTCTACCTCCCATACTACTTTTAGAGACTTTTGGTACTACTAAGGAAGGAAAGTTTGAAGCCAGTTATAAAAGTAGACAGGGTGTCTGCCTCCCGGATCCTGACTGGTAGATGATTCCAAAGGAGAGGGGCCTGATAACTCAAGGCTCTACCTCCCATACTACTTTTAGAGACGTTAGGTACGACTAAGGAAGGAAAGTTTGAAGCCTACTCTTAAAAGTTGAGAGGGTGTCTGTCTCCTTGACCTTGACTGGTCTATAATTCCAAAGGAGAGGGGCCTGATAACTGAAGAATCTACCTCCCATACTTATTTTAGAGACGTTAGGTATGACTAAGGAAGGAAAGTTTGAAGCCTTCTCTTAAAAGTAGAGAGGATGTCTGCGTCCCGGGCCCTGACTGGTAGATGATTCCAAAGGAGAGGGGCCTGATAACTCTAGGCTCTACCTCCCATACTACTTTTAGAGACTTTAGGTATGACTAAGGACGGAAAGTTTGCAGCCTACTCTTAAAAGTAGAGAGGGTGTCTTTCTCCTTGACCCTGACTGGTAGATGATTTCAAAGGAGAGGGGCCAGATAATTGAAGGCTCTACCTCCCATACTACTTTTAGAGACTTTAGGTACGACCAGCAGGCCTGCATGTTGGGAGCGTAGTGTTCTAGAGGGGTAATGGTGTTCTATGAGCTCTTTAAGATATGGAGGTGCCTGATCATTAAGAGCTTTGTAGCTCAGAAGAAGGATTTGTATGGGGAGGCAGTTGCTCTCCTTTCCTTGTTCTAGCCATTCAGTTTGTTTGCGCTCCAACGTGTGAAGACGAGCAATGTATGCCAGGAACAGACGACCATGTGACGAAGAACGTCAGAAGTATATTTCCTAGATTCTGGGGGTATCGCAACATAGCAGCCAGCATGCTAGCACTGCAGAGAGAGAGAGATTAAATTGAATATGGGTCAGTCTGCAGCCAAAACTCTCCTTATCTGAATTCTCACACACCCTGAATGAAAGCGATTATCCGGTGGAGTTAATTGAATAATTGAGGCTTTCTGGAAATCATTTCCACTGGTCAGTGTCATTATCTCCCACTGAGAACATATGCTAATAACCAAACAGCGGACGCGAAGCTGTGTGCGTTGGGAATTGGTGTTTGTTGTGGGGAATGAGAGAGTTGTCAATAATTCATGATCCACGGAAAATCTCAGCCCGTCCAAGAAAGAGAAGTTCAAGAGCAGGTGATATGAAGCTACACTGGATCCTCATCTGGAATTCAATTTGATTGTCTCCATAAAATATTGATGAAGACTCCTCGCCGGCGTGTTTGTACGGGCTACACGGGTAATTTAAATCATTTATGTCCTACGAGGAGTGTGTGTACTCGGCCCACCTGCTGATCCTCTGCTGGAGGATGGGAATGCAAGTGGGATCCCGCTCGGGTAGAGGAGAGGCAGGAGAGTGATGAGGCGAGGGGGAGAACACGGCGAGTTATTTGTAAGGATTGATGGAGGGTAAGGTTCCCGTGGTAATGGAGGAGAGGGGGAATCCACGTCCACGGTACTCATCCCAACAGCAAAATGCAATTTGAAACCTGCACACTGTGATCAATCCACATTGACCGCTTTAATGGGACTATGATTGATAACAATTGTTATCCTTCATGTCACAAAATACTGGAAAATGACAAGGATTTATTCTCCTGTCTCTTAAAGGAACAGCGTCGTGATTAATGCTGTAATATCAGCGCGTGGTGAGTTATTCAAAGGGGGAAGATGAACCAATGAGTGAGAGGCTGTTGTCGCATTTTTGAGTCACAGTAGATTATTACACTCATCACCCTGTTTCTTATTGATCACGCAGCTGTGTTAAACACTTGATTCTGATTGGTCGAAACACCAGAGACAGCCAGAGACAACACATCACACTTATCATATCATATCAAGCCGCGGAAAAGAGTTTTGACATAATTAACTGAAATGTTAGCTTGCGTTAGCATCAATCAATCTTTATTTATATTGCACCAAATCACAAAAGAATGTCTCCCAAGATGTTTAACAAACAGAGCAGGTCTAGAACTGATCTGGTCTCATCTTAATCCACCAGGAGCAGAGCACTTTGCAGCATTTAGCAAGTAACAGTGGCAAGGACAAACTTCCTTTAACAGGCAGAAACCTCCAGCAGGACCAGACTCATGTTAGACAAACATCAGCTGAGACCAAGTTGGAGAGAGGGATAGAGGGAGATGAAGATCCTGCGATCCAGGAACCCACGAGACAAGGGAGCCCAGGGACTCCCAGAAATGTCTATGGTTTCACTTCAATCAGAACAGGCAGAAACCTCCAGCAGGACCAGACTCATGTTAGACAGACATCTGCTGAGACCGTGTTGAGGTTTGACAGAGGGATAGAGGGAGATGAAAAGAGAAAGAGCAGCTTAAGTATACAGCTGGGATCCAGGAACCTACGAGACAAGGGAGCTCAGGGACTCCCAGAAAGATCTATGGTTAAACTTCAATCAGAACAGGCAGAAACCCTGAGTAGAACCAGACTCATGTCAGACCATCTGATAGTAGTAGTTACAGCAGCTGGAGTATCCGGCAGTGACCCAGATGAACCTATGAGGCAAGGGAGCTCAGGGACCCCAGAAAGGTCTATGGTTTCACTTCAATCAGGAAACCTTGAGCAGGACCAGACTCATGTTAGACAGACATCTGCCTCAAACGGGTCAAGGTTGGACAGAGGGGTAGAGGGAGATGAAGAAAGAAAGAGCAGCTGGATAGTACAGCAGGACCCCACAAGACAAGGGAGCTCAGGGACTCCCAGAAAGATCTGTGGTTATACTTCAATCAGAACAGGCAGAAACCCTGAGCAGAACCAGACTCATGTTAGACACACATCTGCTGAGGCCGTGTTGGAGAGGGGGATAGAGGGAGATGAAGAGTGGGAAAGATGATAGTAGTAGTTGCAGCAGCTGGATTATGCGGCAGCAATCCAGGAACCTACGAGACAAGGGAGCTCAGGGACTCCAGAAAGATCTATGGTTAAACTACAATCAGAACAGGCAGAAACCTTGAGTAAAACCAGACTCATGTAAGACAGCCATCTGACTTAACTGTGTTGAGGATGGACAGAGGGATAGAGGGAGATGAAGAAAGAAAGAGCAGCTGGAGTAAACAGCTATGATCCAGGAACCCATGGGACAAGGGAGCCTAGGGAGCTCCCAGAAAGATCTATGGTTAAACTTCAATCAGAGCAGGCAGAAACCTCTAGCAGGACCAGACTCATGTTAGACACACATCTGCTGAGACCGTGTTGGAGAGAGGGATAGAGGGAGACGAAGAGAGAGAGAGAGGGATGATAGTGCTAATTGTAGCAGCTTGAGTATACGGCAGCAATCCAGGAACCTACGGGACAAGGGAGCTCAGGGACTCCAGAAAGATCTATGGTTAAACTTCAATCAGAACAGGCAGAAACCTTGAGTAGAACCAGACTAATGTTAGACAGACATCTGACTCAACCGTGTTGGGGTTGGAAAGAGGGAGAGAGGGAGAGATGATGGTGGAGTAGTTGCAGCAGCTGGATTATACAGCAGCAATCCAGGAACCTACAAGACAAGGGAGCTCAGGGACTCCCAGAAAGATCTATGGTTAAACTTAAATCAGAACAGGCAGAAACCCTGAGTAGAACTAGACTCATGTTAGACAGACATCTGACTCAACTGTGTTGAGGATGGACAGAGGGATAGAGGGAGATGAAGAAAGAAAGAGCAGCTGGAGTAAACAGCTATGATCCAGGAACCCATGGGACAAGGGAGCCCAGGGAGCTCCCAGAAAGATCTATGGTTAAACTTCAATCAGAACAGGCAGAAACCTTCAGCAGGACCAGACTCATGTTAGACACACATCTGCTGAGGCCGTGTTGGAGAGAGGGATAGAGGGAGACGAAGAGAGAGAGAGAGGGATGATAGTGCTAATTGTAGCAGCTGGAGTATACGGCAGCAATCCAGGAACCTACGGGACAAGGGAGCTCAGGGACTCCAGAAAGATCTATGGTTACACTTCAATCAGAACAGGCAGAAACCTTGAGTAGAACCAGACTAATGTTAGACAGACATCTGCCTCAACCGTGTTGGGGTTGGAAAGAGGGAGAGAGGGAGAGATGATGGTGGAGTAGTTGCAGCAGCTGGATTATACAGCAGCAATCCAGGAACCTACGAGACAAGGGAGCTCAGGGACTCCCAGAAAGATCTATGGTTAAACTTAAATCAGAACAGGCAGAAACCCTGAGTAGAACTAGACTCATGTTAGACAGCCATCTGACTCAACTGTGTTGAGGATGGACAGAGGGATAGAGGGACAAAAGAAAGAAAGAGACGATAGTAGTTGTTGCAGCAGCTGGATTATACGGCGGCAATCCAGGAACGTACGAGACAAGGGAGCTCAGGGACTCCAGAAAGGTCTATGGTTAGTGACTTTAATGGGACAGAGAGAGTTAAAGTAAGTGACAGGCAGACAGAGGTGAGACAGGGTCAGTCTAAGCCTTTAAAAATAGAGCTGAATGAGGACCAAAGTCAAGTTCACATCCTTGCAGAAGACCAGTTTTACTTTGTCTAACGTAACCATCAATGGAAATTGTTCTTCCAGTCATATATCCACATCTACAGACGCACCCCCCTCTGCCTCCCTGCAGTGTGACTTATGAGCAACGGCAAATCACTCTGTCTGTGGTATAACAATTTATCTTTTTAAGCCCGGTCCCAGGGGTTCCCAAAGCGGGGGGGTTGGGACCCCTTGGGGGGGGTCGCGAGACACTGATTGAGCGGTCGCAAGATGCCTTCGAAAACATGCTGATGCCTTAACAGGAACGCTTTTACACTGCATCTGGTCTTTTTAAAAAAACAAAACACTTTATGGTTGTAATGTTTCTTTCTAGATTAGCATGTTATGCTAGCAAGTGGTTGTGAGTAATGTTTAACCGCAGGGGGGTCACCAGTCTCTGCCCTTTGTAAAGCATGGTTTCTGTTTAAACATTCAGGTCTACAGCCCGGTGTGGTACCCTTCAGGGCAGCATGTGTTTGTGCTTTTACAAACAGAGCAGGTCTAGACCTCTCTATGTCACATTATGAACAGAGACCCAACACCAAGACAGGGTTAGACTCAGTCTGACCCCACCTTAATCCACTATGAGCATTGCACCTCACAGTATTTAGCTAGTTACAGCGGAGAGGACAAACTTCCTTTAACAGGCAGAAACCTCGAGCAGGACCAGACTCATGTTAGACAGACATCTGCTGAGACTGAGTTGGGTCTGGAAAAGAGGGATAGAGGAGAATCAGAGAGAGAGGGAGCGCTGATAGTGATGAGACGAGTAGTAGTAGCTGGCAGCTCAGAGGAACCTACGAGACAAGGGAGCTCAGGGACTCCAGAAAGGTCTATGGTTAGTAACTTTCAATGGGACAGGGAGAGTTAAAGTAAGTGATGAAGGGGTTGGGTGAGATAGGATCCTAGCATCTGAGTCTAAGCCTATAGCAGCATAACTAAGAGCTGGTTCAAGCCTGATCCAGCTCTAACTATAAGCTTTATCAAAAAGGAAAGTTTGAAGCCTACTCTTAAAAGTAGAGAGGGTGTCTGCCTCCCGGACCCTGGCTGGTAGATGATTCCAAAGGAGAGGGGCCTGATAACTGAAGGTTCTACCTCCCATACTACTTTTCGAGACTTTAGGTAGGAGGGGTAATCCTGAAAACACCCTCAAAGATCCATCTCTTCATTAGAAGCGTCTCCGTGTTGGCTAAGATGTGGAGATAGCTCCGGCCCCATCCTGGGTCCGTGTCTCTTGTATGTATTTTTAACATTTTCTTTTGGCCTCAGATATGAGAGGAAAATATTTATTTCTTTTCATCAGTTGTGTTTCCTTCACCGGAGGCAGCATTCGGGGTGCAGTTCCCCAGACTATGTAAGAACACATGGCATACATAGAGGGTATGCTATGTTGTTGTTTTGGTCTGTCTCTATCCATCTCTTTCTTTCTTTCTCTCTTTCTTTCTTTCTTTCTTTCTTTCTTTCTTTCACTTTGAGTTAAGATGAAATAATATTGAATGATTTCTTTGTGTTAAAGAAAAATACTGATACATTTTAGGTCACACCACCCACCCCTAGTCTAGTCTCTTTGCTAACGCTTCTGTCAGACAGACACCTTCTTCTTTCATTAATAGTTAACAATAGAGGCGTTACAGTAGGCCTTTTATTCTCGTCCATTTGACCAGGAGTCACAGCTACAGCTCTTTATTGTACTCATCCTGGACTTCACACAACAGAGGCATCAGCTGAAACACACTTCCAAGCAGGTACACCCGTCAAAACTTGGCTTGCTGAGCCACAATTCAATTTCACTGATAGCAAATGACACCTGCTCTGACACAAGGAGGAGGCGGTGCTCTTTGATTAGCTCTGCTTTGAAGTGTCACAGCCAAATAGGTAGAGAAGCGGTGTCTCATTTATGTTGTTGTTGACCACAAATGACTCTGCTACACTGGCACAGCGGCTGCATCAGTGTGCACTTGAACAAAAAGGTGTGTGTACTAAAACCAAATGTGCGTTTAAACCAGTGATTATGGTCAGGGATATCCGGCTATTGCCAATTTGGTGTCCAAGGCAAGATTATAATTGAATTTTGCATCCCCAAAGTTAGGGTGCAAATTGTATTTGTGGGTATTGCTAATGAGGAATATTGCCCAGCTCTATTTGGCAGCAGTGTTGATATGAAAATGAGGGATATTCAAGACATGTAATGGTGCAGAGTAGAGCTGGGCGATGTTGCAAATTATGTTGTCACAATAAAATATTTTACATCAGTCGATATCGATAATTACCACGAAAAAATATTTCATATCAGTCGATACCAAAAGTTAGCACGATAAAATATTTCATATCAGTCGATACCGATAATTACCACAATAAATATTTCATATCAGTCGATACCGATAATTACCACAATAAATATTTCATATCAGTCGATACCGATAATTACCACAATAAATATTTCATATCAGTCGATACCGATAATTACCACAATAAAATATTTCATATCAGTCGATACCAAAAGTAAGCACGATAAAATATTTCACATAAGTGGTTACCGATAATAATCACGCTAACATATTTCACATCAGTTGATACTGATAAAATTCACAATAAAATATTTCATATTAGTCGATACCGATAATTACCACGATAAAATATTTCATATCAGTTGATACCGATAATAATCACGATAAAATATTTCACATAAGTGGATACCGATAATAATCGCGCTAAAATATTTCACATCAGTTGATATGGATAAAATTCACGATAAAATATTTCATATCAGTCGGTACCGATAAAATTACGATGAAATATTTCACATAAGTGGATACCGATAATAATCACGCTAAAATATTTCACATCAGTTGATACTGATAAAATTCACGATAAAATATTTCATATCAGTCGATACCAATAATAATCACGGTAAAACATTTCACATAAGTGGATACTGATAATAATCACGCTAAAATATTTCACATCAGTTGATGCTGATAAAATTCACGATAAAATATTTCATATCAGTCGATACCAATAATTACCACGATAAAATATTTCATATCAGTTGATACCGATAAAATTCACGATAAAATATTTCATATCAGTCAATACCGATAATTACCACGATAAAATATTTCACATCAGTTGATACCGATAAAATACACGATAAAATATTTCTTATCTGTTGATACCGATAATTACCACGATAAAATATATCATATCAGTTGATATCGATAAATGTCACAATAAAATATTTTACGCTAAATATCAAATCATTATTTCATTTAAATGTAAAGGCAGATTTTTGCCCCTGAGTGAAAGTTGAAGACAGTTTGTTAGTTTGTATCTGGATTTAGTTTTTTGATGAAATTCTTGAATCCTTCATTTCTGACGGTGCTAACAGGAAGCAGATCTTTAATGTAAAATGAGATTTTTGAGAAGTTTTAGATTGTTTGTTCAATGCAGTCTTCTTCTTCTGTCTAATGTTAGGTGGCAACTAGCGTTTAAGGCTCATTAGCGCCTCTATTTCCAGTGGTTGGGAGGTGTAATTACAGGTTTAAACCTGTAATATGGCAAATTTGTATCAAACATTTGTTATATTTATATTGAGTAAAATTCTAACACAATAATCATCGTTATCGAATTATCGCCCAGCCCTACTATCAAAGAGTGTGATTAATTATTGAATCATGTTTCCACCATCGTTTGGGACTTTTCTTGGTCTGAAACGTGGTCGTCTGACATTGCTTTGTTTGCAAACATGAAAGTATTCATCTAAGATTCTGGTTTTCTCTCAGCATGGCAAACCCTCGCCATCCAGAGAACAGCCAAATAAACACTGGCAGGAAGTATCTGAAGTACTGCCACGATGATACCAAATATTTTTAGTAAGGTTGTGTGAGTTCAAAATGAGAATATTGAGCAAGTGAATGTTGTGTTTGTCCTGATTCAAGTTGTTTCCTGACCAAAGGCAACAGTTTACGTCTCTATTTCTGTTTTTAGCTCAGTTTTTCTGCCCCCCCCCTCCTCTCTCTCTCTCTCTCTCTCTCTCTCTCTCTCGAAGGTCAATGCCACAATCTCCCATCTGCTTGCTGTGGTGTTGAAATGCAACCAATCTGGCACCGGCAAAAAGAGCACGTCCATTGTTTCTGCAGTTTTTAGGTTCAAAACCAAAATAAACAAATGCAGCTAGCGTGGCTAACCCTGTGTGTTAGAGCTGTTACATCACTAATATTGTTGTCTTTCCTTGACACTATGTTTGTAATCCATGGATGAAAAATAAGATTTGGAATTTGCATAACGTAGAGATTACCTATCATCCCAAAAATTCAATTCCCTCTATGCAGACGACTGCTTGTTATCTCTAACTTCACATATCCACATCTCTTCTTCCTCTGTTTTGTCCGTGAACGTGTTTACCACTGATGGAGAGCACACAGAGATGTGAACAGGGAGATCTTAGTCAGCACAGGATCCAGATTGGTCACACAGCATGAGAAGGAAGATCACTGGCACGCAGCCATGAGTATACAGCGTAGTGGTGCAGCCATGGCACCAAATGATGGAGTCATTGTGCCAAAGGATCCATAATAGAGGGAATAAACTGGGGATCAAGACATGTAGAACCTTTTGAGGCACTATTATGATCTTGTCATGCTTTCTTGAAACTAGTCCCGTTGCCTATAGCCTGAAGACTAGCATAATCTATAATTCTTCCTGATTTTATCTGAATTAAATTGAATTATCAGCAATAATGGGTCAACTTCATTGGGGCATATTTAATGATTCAAAAGTGTCAGAACCCAAAAATATCCCAATGAACATTTTTTAAATCTCATTATCAACTCTATTACTAACCATTTAAATCAATACTTAGTTCATTGGTGTTCTTTAATTCTCACAGATCATAGTTCAATTAGGATAATTTACTTGTTTTTTATGAAAATGTATGTTAAAACTTTTTTTTTAATGTACATTGGAAAGTGATTGGGGTGAAATATGTGACACAGTTGCAAAGAAACAATTAGTATTTGACACTTCTGACCACTTTTTGCCTCCACTTGGACTGCCGGGTCATATTGACCCACGATCAGTATGTCATAAAAACATGCAGGGGGATGGGGGTTGCAAATGTGTGAAATGAAGCATTTTCATTTTATATGTTGTTCACACTAATTAAGCCAAGCAGAAGACGTTTCATAGCGAAAATACATTTTTAACATTTTTTTTTTTTTAGATTTTTGAACTTTAGAATGGGTCAATTTGACCCACAACATAACAGGAGGGTTAAGAAATATATTTTAAAATAATTGTATTCCTTTAGAGTTATTTTAGGGGAATTTTATGTCTTTTAAAATATGTTATTTTTCTTTTATCTTCACTTGTGTGATTTTATGAACTGCCTGTTTTATTTTGCTACCCATGTAACTTGTTTTTTGAAAAGTGCTCGACAAATAAAATTATAATTATTATTTATTTTGAGTCTTGTTCACCATGTCAGGATTCTATTTAGCATAACCACAAGCTAACTCTACGTTAGCCCCCAGCTAGCAGGGAATGTTCTCACCACATTGGCTAACATTCCCTATACGTTCTGATAATGTTTTAAGGCAAGGTTCTGAGTGTAATATTCAAAAAACATCTTAAGGATGTTTATCAACATAAATAATGTTCCTTTTTTGTTAACTATTAATGAAAGAAGAACATTTTGTCTTTAACATTCAGAGGATGTTTTGATTATATTCTTTATGTAGCAGACAAGGTTTTGAGTGTAACATTCAAAGAACATCTTAGGGATGTTTATCAATCTAAATAATGTTCCTTTTTTGTCAACTATTAATGAAAGAAGAACATTGTGTCTTCAACATTCAGATGATGTTTTAATAATATTCCTTAGGTAACAGATAATGTTATGTTACTTAATATTCCAAGAACATCTCAAGGATGTTTATTGATTTAAATAATGTTCTTTTCTTGTTAACTTTTAATGAAAGAACATTTTTAATTTAACATTTAGATAATGTTTTGATAATCTTTAGGTCGCAGTCAAGGTTTTGAGTGTAATATTCAAAGAACATCTTAAGGATGTTTATCGATTTAAATAATGTTCCTTTTTTAACTTTTAATGAAAGAACATTTTTTCTTTAACATTCAGATGATGTTTTGATAATCTTTAGCTCTCAGACAAGGTTTTGAGTGTAATATTCAAAGAACATCTTAAGGATGTTTATCGACCTAAATAATGTTCCTTTTTTAACTATAAATGACAGAAGAAACTTTTTGTCTATATCACTGTGATCATGTTTTGATAATATTCTTTAGGTGACAGAATATTGAATGTTTTCCATAAAATGTTCTCATAATGTTACTTAAAAACAAAAGAGCAACCTTCTCAAAGCAACATGTGAAAAATGTTTTCAGGATGTTTTATTTAAGAACATTCTGGTGATATTTAATTAGAACAAAGACAGAATGTTTTATCTTTAACATTCAAATGATGTTTTGATAACATATTGAATATTTTTAAGAGTACATTATCTGAGAACAAATTGTGAACATAAAGAAAACTTCCCACTGAGAAAGCTTCAAGAACATTCGGGCGTAATATTGCCACTTAACATTTTATGAATGTTTTTAGAGAGTGTTATCTGAGAACACTTCCTGCTGAAATCATTCCAGTAACCTTCTCTGTAACATTTACAGAATGTTGCTAGCTGGGATTCTTTTTTTTTTTTTTTTTATTTATTTTATTTTAGCCACATGTGTACAAAAAAAACAAACAAAAACAAACAAACAAAACAACATATACATGCTATACATATACATATATGCTAGCTGGGATTCTAACATCAGCCTGCTAGCACTCACAATGCTAACATGCTAAAAACGGCAGGTCATGAATAATTACCACTTCCACTCCTTTTAGCCTACAGCATATGCTAATAAGCTAGAGCACAAAGTACAGCTGCTGACGATGGTCATTTGTTTTCTAGGTATGAAACTGCTAACCCCTGAAGCTATATTGTTAGCATGCATAAAGATCATTGATTGATGAATCAATGAAAAATACTCATTAGCATTGTTAACCGACCTAGCAAAGCATATACAGCAAACAGTGCTTCCATATAAGATGTTGTACTGCATTTGAGCTTTCTTTGAAATCCAATTTGATTAACAAATTGGTGCTAACCTCTGAGGAGAGTCGAATAAAGTGTTACTGGAGGCATTTATTTTATTTTGGTCCCTCATGAAGGAAATATCAGATCGCTTGGCATACAAACGGCAAACACCCCCCCCCCTGGCATCCAGTTGACAGAATTCACTCATATTTGTAAAGTACAAGTCTCAAGAGACAGAACTGAAAGGCAACATATGCTCCAAAGGCTTTTTTGGCGCCATCAGAGGTCAACTTGAACTCGTGAATCACTTCAACTATCATGGCGATGCACCCCTGTTGATGCATCTGATGAAATGTTCTATGAAACTTTCACTGGAGCTCCGTGAGTCAGCCTGCCCACGCGCTTGTTGTAAAGTGGCACATTACTGTACGGGGTTACAGTAGTCCAGAAGGGAAGGTACAAGCACTTTTGAGAATTTGGCTGCCGTGTGTGAACCAGTTGGCCCGCTCTCCTTCCAGCTTGTAGGATGCTGTGTCATGTCAGATAAATATTAGGAGCACTCACAGTGGGGAACAGGCAGAGCAAACACTGCAGAGCTGCTAATGTTTGCTTGGGAGGTCTGCGGGAGCTTGTTTAACGCAGGGCAAGGGGAAGTGACCAAAAACAGAAGGTGAGAGAATAAGAGGGGATGTGCATGGGGATGTAATGATATCAAAATGTCACAATATTATATTTATTATGATATTTATAAAGAAAACACAAGACAAATAAGCCTTTAACAAATGCCATATATTCAGTATATATATGTAGTCACATGGAGTCGTTAGCAGAGTCTTTGGCTAAGTTCCTGAGAGTCTAAATTGTTGAACTTTCACCTCTCCTTGAAAAGGCTTCCTTAGTCTGGTGGATGGAGCTAGAAAAATACAAGCCTCTAAGAGAGAACAAGACAAAGAAGCCTTTAACAAATGCCATATATTCAGTATATATATGTAGTCACATGGAGTCGTTAGCAGAGTCGTTGGCTAAGTTCCTGAGAGTCTAAATTGTTGAAGTTTCACCTCTCTTTGAAAAGGCTTCCTTAGTTAGACTGGTGGATGGAGCTAGAAAAATACAAGCCTCTAAGAGTCGTTTTTGTGCTAATGGTAGTCACATGGAGTCGTTAGCAGAGTCGTTGGCTAAGTTCCTGAGAGTCTAAATTGTTGAAGTTTCACCTCTCTTTGAAAAGGCTTCCTTAGTTAGACTGGTGAATGGAGCTAGAAAAATACAAGCCTCTAAGAGTCGTTTTTGTGCTAATGGTAGTCACATGGAGTCGTTAGCAGAGTCGTTGGCTAAGTTCCTGAGAGTCTAAATTGTTGAAGTTTCACCTCTCCTTGCAAAGGCTTCCTTAGTTAGACTGGTGGATGGAGCTAGAAAAATACAAGCCTCTAAGAGTCGTTTTTGTGCTAATGGTAGTCACATGGAGTCGTTAGCAGAGTCGTTGGCTAAGTTCCTGAGAGTCTAAATTGTTGAAGTTTCACCTCTCTTTGAAAAGGCTTCCTTAGTTAGACTGGTGGATGGAGCTAGAAAAATACAAGCCTCTAAGAGTCGTTTTTGTGCTAATGGTAGTCACATGGAGTCGTTAGCAGAGTCGTTGGCTAAGTTCCTGAGAGTCTAAATTGTTGAACTTTCACCTCTCCTTGAAAAGGCTTCCTTAGACTGGTGGATGGAGCTAGAAAAATACAAGCCTCTAAGAGAGAACAAGACAAAGAAGCCTTTAACAAATGCCATATATTCAGTATATATATGTAGTCACATGGAGTCGTTAGCAGAGTCGTTGGCTAAGTTCCTGAGAGTCTAAATTGTTGAAGTTTCACCTCTCTTTGAAAAGGCTTCCTTAGTTAGACTGGTGGATGGAGCTAGAAAAATACAAGCCTCTAAGAGTCGTTTTTGTGCTAATGGTAGTCACATGGAGTCGTTAGCAGAGTCGTTGGCTAAGTTCCTGAGAGTCTAAATTGTTGAAGTTTCACCTCTCCTTGAAAAGGCTTCCTTAGTTAGACTGGTGGATGGAGCTAGAACAATACAAGCCTCTAAGAGTCGTTTTTGTGCTAATGGTAGTCACATGGAGTCTTTAGCAGAGTCGTTGACATGTGTCATGAGATTCTGGGCTTGGTGGAAAATTCTTGAAGTTTCACCTCTCCTTGAAAAGAGTTCCTCTGTTCTGAACAGACCGGTGGACTGAGGTAGAAAATATAAGCCTCTAAGAGTCGTTTGTATGCTAATCGTAGTCACATGGAGTCGTACAGAGTCGTTGACCTATTTCCTGGATGTCTGGACTTGGTAGAAACACTCAAAGACATTTCACCTATCATTCGAAAAGGCTTCTTAAGTTATCAACGGACTCATATACGCAGCTAGCAAATTTAAGCCCTCTAAGAGTCGTTGTTGTGTTATTGGTAGTCACATGGAGTCTTTAGTGGAGTCGTTGGCTAAGTTCCTGAGATTCTGGGCTTGTTGAAAAATTCTTCAAGACACTTCACCTCTCCTTGAAAAGGCTTCCTCAGTTACACTGGTGGACAGAGCTAGATAAATATAAGCCTAAAAGAGTCGTTGTTGTGCTAATTGTAGTCACATGGGGTCGTTGGTAGAGTCAATGACAAAGCAACTGAGATTCTAGGCTTGGTGGTACATTCTGTAAGTCTTTTCACCTCTCCTTCGTAAGGCTTGTTCATTTCCAAACAGACTGGTTGACAGAGCTAGAAAATACAAGCCTCTAGGAGTTGTTGGTGTGCTAATGGTATGGAGTCGTTAGCAGAGTCATTGGCTAAGTTCCTGGGAGTCTGGACTAGGTAGAAAATTCTTTAAAACATTGTCCCTTTCCTCCAAAAAGGTTCTTAATTGTTGGAACAAACTGGTTGACAGAGCTAGAAAATACAACCCTCTAAGAGTCGTTGTTGAGCTAATGGTCATGGATTCGTTAGCGGAGTCGTTGACCTATTTACTGAGAGTCTGGACTTGGTAGAAACACTCAAATACATTTCACCTCTCCTTCGAAAGGCTTGTTAATTTCCAGACAGACTGGGCGACGGAGCTAGAAAATACAAGCCTCTAAGAGTTGTTTGTTTGCTAATAGTAGTCAAATGGAGTCGTTAGCAGATACTTGACCTGGGAGTCTGGACTTGGTAGAAAATTCTTGAAGATGTTTCAGATCTCCTCCGAAAGGCTTCTTCAGTTCTAAACAGACTGGAGGACAGACCTAGAAAAAATAAGCATCAAAGAGTCGTTGGTGTGCTAATGGTAGATACATGGAGTCGTTAGGGTAGTCGTTGACTTGGTAGAAATTTCTTTAAGACGTTTTACTACTCCTCTGGAAAGGCTTCTTCCCTTTTGTACAGACTTGTGGACGGGGCTAGAAATTACAAGTCACATGTAGTTACATGGAGTCGTTAGCGGAGTTGTTGACCTAGTTACTGAGAGTCTGGACTTGGTAGAAAATTCTTGAAGTCGTTTCAGCTCTCCTTCGAAAGGCTTCTTCACTTCTGTACCGACTGTTTGACAGAGCTAGAAAATACAAGCCTCAGAGACTTGTTGTGCGTATGGTAATCACATGGAGTCGTTACTGAATTCGTTGACCTAGAGTTAGGAGTTGGTAGAAATACTGGAAGACATTTCACCTCTCATTTGAAAGGCTACTTCTTTAAGAGTCGTTGTGTTAATGGTAACCATATGGAGTCGTTGGCCTAGTTCCTGAGAGTCGTTGACCTAGTTTTTTGAGAGTCACTCAGATGGTCAGTCTTATGAGGATTGTTCTTGCCACGTGACCCCTGGTGTCTAGAACTCAAACCGCATGCTCTTATGTAATATCTCATGAGGTCCACCTTCCTGTGCTGAGTGTGATGCACTCTGCTGCTTCAGGCTCTGTGAATCTCCAGCCTCCGTATCTTCATAGAGAGCTGGTAATATATTCAGTGATACATCTTATCTCTTGAGCTCTCTGCTATGGGGGAAGTGAGGCTGTAAACACTTCCTTCAGAGTCTTTTGGCCTGGCTGGATTTGTTCCCTTTGTAGGACACTGCAGTCTGGCAGTGTCGGCTCACTGCTTTAATTTAGCCGTCACGTTTTTTTTTTTCCATTCTCATTCCTTAACAAGAGGAAATGAAAACGCTTCCACAAGTCAGGTTTAAAAGCAGCTAGAGCATCCACGATCATTTCACAATCGTCTCTCTGTTCCTCGTTATAAAAGGCATGTTCCATAGTTCAGGCTTTATACTGTCCCTCTAGTACCTCTGTTGTTACGTTGCATGATTTACAAAAACATCCCTATTCTTCTCACACTGGTGTTTTAGAAAGTGTTCTGAAATGCTTCTTTTAGGTACTGTCTCTTTAAGAACAATTTGTGATAACTCCCATTCAGTTTAATAGGCTGTAACTATTATTTCATGTTCTTGTTGCCTTGTGTTTCCTAATGTTTCTGTTTTTGAGGCTGTTTTTGAAGTGCTCAATCTAAATACCATGATGCGCCATGGGCTTGGTGGTTTAGGCATGTGCCCCATGTACAGACCGATAGTCCTGGTTGCAGCGGTCGCTGGTTTGACTCCCGGCCTCCCCCTCTCTCTACTCCCCATGCTTCCTGTTTATCTTCAGCTGTCCTATCAATGAAGGTGAACCCCCCCACCCCCCTATAGAGCACTATACTGTGTATTATCCACATTATTGTGTTTTGCACTTCAAGCTGCACTTGACCATGATGCGCCATGGGCTTTGTGGTTTAGGCATGTGCCCCATGTACAGACCGATAGTCCTGGTTGCAGCGGTCGCTGGTTTGACTCCCGGCTTCCCCCTCTCTCTACTCCCCATGCTTCCTGTTTATCTTCAGCTGTCCTATCAATGAAGGTGAACCCCCCCACCCCCCTATAGAGCACTATACTGTGTATTATCCACATTATTGTGTTTTGCACTTCAAGGTGCACTTGACGCCATAAGTTGACATTACACAGGACAGGAGAGATCAGCGTTGTGATCACCGGGATATTCAGCACAGCGTGTGAGTCTGTTACAGTGAGCAAGACAAGAGGGGTAGAGCGAGTGAGAGTGCACTCAACAATGGAGTGCACCATGTGTTGTCTCTCTGGGAAACACATATCCAGCCTCTTGTGGGTGATGGCATTTTAAAAAAAAGCTGTATCAAGCTTGTAGGTTGATATTTGAATAGCTATGTTTGAGTTTTGATCGCTAAAACAGTTAGCCTCAGGGTAGCAGGTATCCTGTACAGTGTAACAGAAAACAGTGATGTGTGGTGGGTGTCATAACTGAGCATATTTGTCACTTCATTCCCAGAACTTACATTTCCCTGATGTTATAGTACCTACCAAGTAGGGCTGGGCGATAATTCCATAACGATAATTATCACGAAATAATTTTTCTCAATATAAATATCACAAATGTTCGATAATGAGCCTTAAACGCTAGTTGCCAGCCAAACATTAGACAGAAGAAGAAGACTGCATTGAACAGCCAATCATGTTGCAGGGTGAGAGGTAGGCGGGGCTTGTAAACACAACTGAAACAAGCGACAGCGACACTGAGAAAACCGTAAGGTGAGGTCATACCTGTAGCTTCCGTTAGCATCAAAACACTGTGGCTGAAATGATAGCTTCCGTTAGCATAAAGAAATGTGGCTAAAACACTAGCTTTCGTTAGCATAAAAAAAATGTGGCTAAAAGACTAGCTTTCGTTAGCATAAAAAAATGTGGCTAAAACACTAGTTTTCGTTAGCATAAAATAATGTGGGTAAAAAAACTAGCTTTCGTTAGCTTAAAAAATGGATAAATACTAAATTTTGTTAGCATAAAAAAGGTGGCTAAACAATAGATTTTGTTAGCATAAAAAATTCGGCTAGAACACTAGCTTTCGTTAGTATAAAAAATGTGGCTGAAATGATAGCTTCCGTTAGCATAAAGAAATGTGGCTAAAACACTAGCTTTCGTTAGCATAAAAAAATGTGGCTAAAACACTAGCTTTAGTTAGCATAAAAAAATGTGGCTAAAACACTAGCTTTCGTTAGCATAAAATAATGTGGGTGAAAAACTAGCTTTCGTTAGCTTAAAAAATGGATAAATACTAAATTTTGTTAGCATAAAAAAGGTGGCTAAACAATAGATTATGTTAGCATAAAAAAATTTGGCTAGAACACTAGCTTTCGTTAGTATAAAAAAAATGGCTAAATACTAGCTTTTGTTAGCATGAAAAAGGTGGCTTAACAATAGCTTTGTTTAGTATAAAAAGTGTGGCTAAAATGTTATTTCCGTTAGCATCAAAACAATGTGGCTAAAATATTAGTCCTTGCGTTCTGGAACATTTAGCTTCTGATGACACCATAGACCGCAAGGTGAGGTAAAACCGTTAGCTTCTGTTAGCATCAAAACACTATGGGTGCAATGTTAGCTTCTGTTAGCATAAAAAATATGGCTAAACAATAGCCTCTGTTAGCATAAAACAATGCGGCCAAAACGTTAGTCTGTGAGTTCTGGAACATTTAAGACTTGACCACGCAGACACCCTCGATGTAGTATGTATCAGAAGTGCCCTGTTCTTATTGTGGTTTTCCTCTGCTTCCGTCCTCAGGACTACACGTTGACCATGTATTTCCAGCAGTACTGGAGGGACAAGCGTCTAGCCTACATAGGAATCCCCCTTAACTTGACCCTGGATAACAGGGTCGCGGACCAGCTCTGGGTTCCGGACACCTACTTCCTCAACGACAAGAAGTCCTTCGTCCATGGAGTCACCGTCAAAAACCGAATGATCCGCCTGCACCCAGATGGAACGGTTCTCTATGGTCTCAGGTGAGTTTTGAATTGTACTGCAAATACATGGTCTTCTGTTCCAGTGAAGAAGTTCTGGTGTTAAAGGCGAATCGACCAAGAGTTCTGGGTCTTTTCGCCCCCAGAACTACTTTGCCATACTAACTAAAAGGTTCCTGCGCCCCCACTCTCAGTAGTGCATTGCCATGATAGTTTGAAGTGAAAGTTGCATTTGGGGCTGGGTGGGTGGCCGGGGTCCCTGTCACCCTCCGTCCCCCTGCTGCCCCCTCCCCTGTGGGGGCCTGGTCCGCGGCTGCCCTCGGGGCCGGGTTTCCCGGGGTTCCCTCGCGGTCCTCTTGGGGGGGTGGGGGGGTGCGCAGCTGGGGGGGTGTTACTACGGCAGCCATTGGGGTGTCCCTCCATGCCCCCGCGGCCTGGTCCATCAGTCGCAGGGCGTGGGTGGGGGGCGTGGCTGGGGGGAGTGGTCAGGCCGTCTGGGGGGGGCAGGGGGGATTGGCCCTTCCGCCTCCGCCATCCACCCGCTCCGGCGTGCCGGTTGGTGGGCTCTGGTCCTGGTCCTGCCCGGTCCTGTTTAATATTTACGATGTTTCCAATTTTTACATTTAGCAGAAGCTAACTGTCCCAGAACTCACGGACTAAGCCATATTATGCTAACAGAAACAAATGTTTTAGCTACATTTTTATATGCTAACGGAAGCTAACATTTTAGCCACATTGTTTTGATGCTAACGTAAGCTAACGGTTTTACCGCACCTTACAGTCTATGGTGTCAACAAGCAGAAGCTAAATGATTTAGAATTTATGATAAATAACCAATGCGTGGGGTAAACTGGGAAACGCCACCAAATGGTGGCTTTTTTTTTACAGCTTATGAGCATGGGGCAAACGTAAACACAAACATACCCTAAGCCAAGTGGAATATTGAAAAATTAAACTAGCTTGTGGCATCATTTACCCAGATTCTTTTCCTCGTATTTCTTGCTGCATGACAGAAAACCAACCGGGGCTGACAACGCCATTTGTTATCATTCCCATAAATGTTAAGTGTGGGGTCTAAAGGTCTTAAGGAAACTTAGTGGTGTGTGCTCAGAGGATTGTGATGTTGAAAAGTGTGTGGTCGTCCCAAAGGTTTTGTATTGGTCAAGATCTAAAAGGCGTCTAGTATGTTGCTAGCTTAATCAGATTCTAAATTTAACGATGCGCCATGTTTCCTAGGACAGTGTCAAGTTAGCTTATTTGTGTTTTTACAATAGCAATGTTAATTTTTGGGGTATAAGCCCAATGCTCCTGACAAAACAGTGAATCTAAGGGTCCAGAATGTCCTCAGTTTCAAGTTAATTCAATGTGTTTAAAAACCCAATTATGGAACCCCATTGGCCAAGCTGGGAACTTGGCAGTCGTCTCCTGCTGGCCAGTGAGCAGCCAGAGGATTATGAGTCAAGCTCAAGGGCACTTTGGCATTCAGTTTTTTTTAAGGATAGGACGGCGCAGTCAGAGATCAGCGATCAAACGGAGTGACGAACAGGTCAGAAGGTGCATTAATGCATTGTGGAGCCTGCAGCTGGTGTTTGATATTTGTCTCATAGAGCCCTTGTTTTGAATTCCCATTGATGTTTCCCACAAATGGGTTCAGAAGAGTAAGTGCGACCTATGAATATGGATGCACGCTTTGAATTCAATGAGTGCAAAGTGAATGTGTGTGTGTGTGTGTTTGCATGCTTACATGCTTGTGTTTACTGTAAGTCCGTCGGTCTTCATACTCTGCAGTTACACAGCTATGCTTGATTATGCCAGTATGGGTTCATAGCACTTAGCCTTGTGGGATACTTAGAGGGTGCTCGATGCTTCCAACAGATCAAAGACAGAGGGAGACATGTGATGTGCTGTTTGTGATATGAGCTGTTACATAAATGGATGTTAGGTGAGGCTTAATAATACACTGATGCAGATTCCTTTTATGGTATTAAAGAAGGCACTGTCAATTCATTTCAGCTGGTTGGCATTTGAGGGACCATGGAACTCATTCTAATTTACTCAATCTGTTTTATTCGCTCTATAAAATGACAAATATTTATAGAAATATTATATTTAGAAGGGATTTATAGATTTAAATACATAATAACGCAAAATATATATATTATATACGTTTAGCCTTTTTTATTCTCAAAAATTGTAGTCTTTTTTTCTCAAATTTTTGGCTTTTATTCCAAAAATGTGGGACCTCATTTACACAATTTAGCATTTTTTTCTCAAACATTTCAGGACTTTATAATCTACCAAATTTGCAACTTTTTTCTTACAAATTAAATTTTTTAAACCCAAATTTTAGACTTTTTTACCACCAATTTTTTTTGTTTTTTTTTTCTCACAAATTTGCAATAAAAAAAAAACGAATATTCTTTTTTTTACCCCCTCCTGATTGGCGCCTGTTGAGCCGCATTTTGTAATAACGGTGCATTTTGTAATAAACGTCCAAAATGTAATAACTTTTTCATTTCATTTTGTAATAAAGCCGCATTTTGTAATAAACTGCCGCATTTTGTAATAAACTGCCGCATTTTGTAATAAACTGCCCCAACGCATTTTGTAATAATCTTCTCAAAATGTAATAACTTATTACATAATGCGGCAAAATTTATTACAAAATGCGTTGGGGCAGTTTATTACAAAATGCGGCAGTTTATTACAAAATGCGGCTTATTACAAAATGAAATGAAAAAGTTATTACATTTTGGACGTTTATTACAAAATGCACCGTTATTACAAAATGCGTCTCAACAGCACCTTTATTCTCTAACATTGTATTTTTTCCCCCCAAATCTGTGCATTTAGTTCTGGGGACTGAAAGACCCCAGAACTCTTGGTCAAAATGCACCTTATAATACTAAACTGTTAATTTTGGACAGTCAATGTTAAAAAGCAGTGTGTCAGAATAATCACAGCACTGATTTTCCTTGTATTTTTAACTATACAATGAAGTACTGTCTTTCTCCAGCCTCATCTGAGTCTTCCTCCTGAATTCTCACATTCAGTGGCGAGCTGCCAAGCAGCCAGCCTTTAATCAGGCCAGACTTAGCCTAAATCATTTCACATTTGCATTTCACTTCGCTGTGTGTTTTAACTGTCTGAGTATCATCCGTTGGAGCTCATACATCTGATAAACAAAAGGATACCTCCTCATGACCCAGTTCAGATGAGCAGGCACTAAACTCTGCCAGAACGTGTTGCCTTAATATGGTTTTTATGTGCAATCATTTTCACTTAATCACTGCATGGGGGGATTGCCAGTTTTGTTGAGGGAGACATTAAGTGATTTAAAAAACATGTCTGTCGGTGATCCATAGTTCAATTATGGAAACACTGAGAGAGTCAGCGTTTTACTTTGGAGGAGGTGCGTAATCTCATTCTGGGATGACAGTGCTGTTGGCTTCAGTAATATAAACCCAACTGAAGAGCTTAGTGGAAAGGTGAATGAACTTTGAGCTTTGACTAACAGAGATAGTAAGATAAATAACACATGATGGCTTTTAATGACATCCTCATTGTTCTTGATGTTTCCTTTTTAAAGCAGGTTACCTTTGTTGTGGTTTTAAGGACAAGTTATGACTCTTCCTCATCTGTGTCTTCTCCAGGATAACCACAACAGCTGCATGTATGATGGATCTCAGGAGGTACCCCCTGGATGAGCAGAACTGCACTCTTGAGATAGAGAGCTGTAAGTACAAAGACCGGCGATCAGCACTCTGGATGTGACTCTAGTGTCCTTTGTTGTCTCTCAGCTAATTTAAAAAAAAACTCTGAAAATATTGCTTGGGGAAGAACAGAGTTGGTTTACACTCTTTGTGGGTGGGTCATCAGAAGTGACCTTTGACCTTACGAGTCCTCAAGAAAGAGAGGGGGTGCAGCCTGTTTGATATATATATTTATTAAGCCTGTCAAACGATTGATTTTTAAAGGTCATAATTTATCACTCGATGTCCACATTCAACTCGTGATTCATTGAAAATGTATCATAATTCAAAAAGAGTATGTTGTGAATGTAACTTAAAGGGATATTCCCTAAAATTTCAATACTCTGAGCAACATGTGGGGGGGGGGGGGGGGGGGGGGGGGGGGCAAATAAACTTGCTTTATGAAGAAATGTATAGTCATAATGATTACAGAAATTCAAAACAATTACTGTGCAGAAAATGTACATATATATTTATATGTATATATGTATATATATGTGTGTGTATATTTATATACATGTGTATGTATATATGTATATTTACACATATAGACATATAAATGCATGTATGTATACATACTGTATATAAAGGTATATATTTATATGTATATGTATGTATATGTGTATATGTATATACAGTAGATATATTATTATATATATACGTATATACACATATATGTATACATACTGTATATATACATACATACTGTACATGCATAACACAATTATATAAATATATACACATATATACTTATAAATATATTTATATATGTACATTTTTTACATATATACTTATACATGCAGTATATATATACGGGTATATGCATATATGTGCATTTATACGTATATGTATATGCATGTATATACTGTATATATATGTTTATGTATGTATATATATGTATATCTGTATTTATTTTTATTTGGTTTAAATATTTTTTTTATCAATTTTTTTTTTTTATTTAAACATTATTGATTTTTTAACTTCTTTGAAATATATTTTTCAACTCTGGGCCCTAATTATTAATAAAATATTAATATTGCAAATACATAAAAACACTTCAAACTTTTTAGTTTTCATGTAATGAGTCCAGAATATTTTACATTTACACTTTCTGAAATAACTGATGAAAATCATTGAACTTTTTCACTGTCAATTTAACATTAGTCCTGCTTCAGACAGTAAATGACATCATGGGTTAGTTTTTTGTGGAAGCATCAGGACCTGGACCTGGATCTTCAAAGACAGTTTTATAATTGATGTCATGTAACATTTTTTTTCAGCCTATCAACCTTTCTAAAAGTACGAGAAGCAGGAGCTCCCAAGGAACGTGATAATCAGCTCATTTGAAATTATTTTGACATTTTTGTGAACTCGAGTGAACCCATTAACTGACTTGCTTTTCAAAGCAACGTCTGGTTCTTGGAAACAACTTCAAACAGGGTTTTTTTTTATTCCTTCCCAAATGACAGCCCAGTTGGATGATGAGCAACGCTGCATATCTTGGTCTCCAATGGTGGCTAGACAGATGGTTACACCTTGGTGTGTACGTGTGTGTCTCCTCTTATGCAGATGGCTACACCACAGATGACATCGAGTTCTACTGGAAAGGAGGCGAGTCGGCCGTGACCGGCGTGACACGGATCGAGTTGCCTCAGTTCTCCATCGTGGATTACAAGTTGGTGTCCAGAAACGTAGTCTTTTCCACAGGTAATTAAACACTGACTTTACTTTGGAGGATGTTACACGTTAGAGAGGTGTTTGTTTGTGGTTCTGATTGAGTTGAAATGTGCTGCCTTTGAAGGGTCCCTTAAGTAACACTAATCCATTGATGCTGGATTTATTAGTTTGACTGTCATGCTGACATCAGCACAAAGTAGCCCCAACCAATAACTCGTTCTGACAGTAGCAAGTAAATCCCAAAAATATCTGCTAGCATAAGATACCCAACAACAGTAAGAACATCAGGTAACAGGAGATGGTTGTTTGCAATCGCCCTATTTAGAGGAGCAGTGTAACATATATAAATATAGTGTAATACATATATAGTTTAACATATAGTGAAACATATATATAGTTTAATATCTATACATGTAGTGTAATATATATAGATGAATATATGAATAGTGTAACATTCATACATATAGTGTAATATATATATAGTGTAACATATATACAAATAGTTTAATATTTATATAGTGTAACCTATGGTGTAATATATATATATATATATATATATATATATATATATATATAGTGTAACAGTGTAATATATATAGTGTAACATAGTGTAATATATATATAATGTAACATATAGTTTAACATAAATATGTAAAGTGTAACATATAGTTGAATATATGAATAGTGTAACATACATACATATAGTGTAATATATATAGTTTAACATATACATATAGTGTAATATTTGTATAGTGTAACCTATGGTGTAATATTTATATATATATATATATATATATATATATATATATATACATACATATAGTGTAACAGTGTAATATATATATATAGTGTAACAG
Source organism: Notolabrus celidotus (assembly GCF_009762535.1). Taxonomy (NCBI): domain Eukaryota; kingdom Metazoa; phylum Chordata; class Actinopteri; order Labriformes; family Labridae; genus Notolabrus; species Notolabrus celidotus. Next base: position 11,858,228 of record NC_048295.1, on the reverse strand, counting down.
TGTAATATATATATAATGTAACATATCGTTTAACATAAATATGTAAAGTGTAACATATAGTTGAATATATGAATAGTGTAACATACATACATATAGTGTAATATATATATAGTTTAACATATACATATAGTGTCATATTTATATAGTGTAAGCTATGGTGTAATATATATATATAGTTTAACAGTGTAATATATATATATATAGTGCAACAGTGTAATATATATATAATGTAACATAGTTTAACATAAGTATGTAAAGTGTAACATATAGTTGAATATATGAATAATGTAACATACATACATATAGTGTAATATATATATAGTGTAACATATACATATAGTGTAATATTTATATAGTGTAACCTATGGTGTAATATATGTAGTGTAACATAGTGTAATATATAGTGTAACATAGTGAAATATATATACAATGTAACATATAGTATAATATATATAGTGTAGCAAATAGTGTATACATTACATGTGTAGTGTAACATATATCCATATAATGTAATATATATAGTTCAACGTAGTGAAACATATATACAGTTTAATATATAAACATATAGTAAAATACATAGTTTCACATATAGTTTAACATATATACATATAGTGTAAAATATATACAGTGTAACATATATATGCAGTGTAACATATAGTGTAATATACCTAGTGTAACATAGTGTAATATATATATTGTATTTAGTGTAACATATCCATTTAGTGTAATATGTATATAGTGACACATATACATATAGTGTAATACATATATGTATAGTGTAACATATATATGGTGTAATTTATATACATATAGTGTAATATATATAGTGTAACATATGTATAGTGTGATGTATATACATATAGTGTAATATATAGTGTAACATATGTACAGTGTGATGTATATACGTATAGTGTAATATATATAGTGTAACATATAGTGTAACATATATATATATAGTTTAACATATATAGTGTAACATATATACATGTAGTGTTATACACATATAGTGTTATATATATATATATATATGTTTTCAGAAATGCTAACAATTGCGTAGCATATCGTACCAAATTGATCTGTAATAGACTTCTTGGTGGAAACGCAGCTTAAAATGTAGATTTTGATGGCACACACATTTGGACACCCACACTATTAATGATTGTGTATGTGTTAGAAAAAACAGCAAGAAGAACAGTCTAAGTTATATCAACGAAATGATAACAGGAAAGAAGAAAACATGAGGTTATAGGAAATATTTAGTCTTGTGCATCTCTCTTTGTATCCATCGCTGTCCCCCTCTCTCCGCTCAGCTGGTGTCTGTTAGGGATCCGTTTTTAACAACATTGTTCCTCAGTTTAAAAACTGACGAACACCACTCCTCATGAAAATAAATGCCAACACTTGAAGATTAGTACACTGCCTCTTTTTTGTGTCGTTGGCATCATAATTAATTGGTGTTGAGAAACACATCAATCAAGTGTTATTTATAGGTTCACAATGGACCCTATCTATAACGCTCTCCGTCTCTTGAGGCAATTAATTAGAAGACTTGGTGACAAGTTAAAGCAATTCATCAACTTACTGCGCATGGAAACATCTGCAGTATCATACATCATGTTGTTAGTTATGTGTGTTAATAACTTGGATGAGAGGAGATTCATTTGACAATCCTGTTTGGTTGGAAGGGTGTTTTGATGTATTCAGTGAACTTCAGTTTTTTATGTGTTCAATAATCAGATTTTTCTGGAACTATTGAGGCCAAGATACAGAACTTTATTGAAGCTCACCAACCAGCCATGATCTGGTCAGTGGGGACACATTTAGGGAAGCAGCTTCTCTACTAGTAAATTACTTTGGTGATTCTAGATGGTGTAAACCCATTGGTTTCTGAAGTAGCAATCATTGGCAGTCGCCATATTGGAAATGCTGACTCAACCCAACTTTTGGTCAACCTACCAAGAAGCAAAGAGTTGGAGTTGAGGTGTGGGATTTTACAGTGTTCCCACCAAGCAGTAACCTCCCATGCAGAAATGCCAAAAACTGCAGTTCCCTGAGTGTCCACTAGAGGGTGACCCCAAAAGTGACGGAAGCTACATACACACCCATCCAAAAAAAGACTATCTTTATTTTTGAAGATATCAAACTTAAGAGTTTTGCCAAAATAAGGTCGTCGCTGACTTGTTGAGAGGCGGGCGCCCTAGCTGTTAGCAAAGAGGTTAAAGGCCCGCCTCTTTTACCTCACACTAGCTCGACAGAAGTTAGCTTGTGTTCAACATTTCAAATATGGCACCCGCCAAAATCGGCTTCAAAACAGGTGGGTGACATCACGGAGGCTACGTCCATTCCAAGTTGAACATCTCCAGAAAGTGATATTGAAGCTAAGCTAATAGCAAAGCAGAAAACTTGTCAGTTACTGAGTAATTCAACATTTTGGGCTTTCTAAAACATGAATCTATGACTTCATTAAAAATAACTTAGCAAAACACCAAGGTCGAGTTGAGATAGCACAGCATTAGCATTAGCATTAGCATTAGCATATCTTTTTTTAGGACAGCTGAAGAGAGACAGGAAATGTGGGGAGTAGAGAGTAGGGGAAGACGCAGCGGGAGTTGGACCAGCAACCTCTGCGACGAGGACTGTAGCCTCAGTTTGTGGGGCGCTTAGACTGCTAGGCAACCGGCGCCCCTAGCATTAGCATTTTAAGTGGCTCTCAAGGTAGCGAGTGTGTAGCTTTAAAAGTTGACAATATTAGCTGTATGTATTCATGATAGTAGCTTTAAACGTTGACTATACTTCCAGTCACGCCCCCAATCACGCAAAACTCAACCGAATATCGTCAAAACGAATGAGCTTCGACAAACTCACCCCATGTACGATGTGTGTTGATGCAAAAATGAGCTAATCGGATCAAACTCGTATTTTGTACAAGGCTGTAAACATGTTTATTTCTGATGTAAAGATCGCCTTTTTTGAATGGGTGTGTATGTAGCTTCTGTCACTTTTGGGGCCAGCCTCTAGTGGACACTCAGGGAACTGCAGTTTTTTTTTCTCGCACTCCCGCATTGCCTTAATTTCTCAAGACTAGATTCTGCCGCTTGGTGGTGGTGAGGAAAGTTGAGCGTCCAGTGCTCTTAGCACATCAAAGGCTCCCCACAAGGCTCCCTAATGACCAGGATTCTCCCGTTACACGTGCCACGAGCCCGCTTCTACATTCACCCCCTTTTTGTTTCCCTCTCAGTATCCCTCTCATCCTCTGTTACTCCTTCCCCTTTCTTCTTTAGTGTATCATTTCCTCTTGCTTGTAAGAGGTGTGGTTGAATGCCAATTACCCTGCTCTCTTACAGATACAGCCCAGGATTCAGGGCATCATATATTCATGTGGAATGAGGCACACAGCATCAATTATTCACCTCTAAGCATACAAACAAACACTGCCTGTTTGTGTGTGTACACAGACTATGAGTGTACATATGCAAATGCATGCCTGACCAGACAACATGGGCATGTTGGGTGACATTTAAATGTGGTGTGAAATTTGAATTCATCCATCACAGTCATAATATATAAATATATATACTGTGTACATATGTAGATCAGCTTTACTTTGTTAAGACTTCCTCCATGATGGTTTTAAATATCCAATTTATATTCATATTTTTCTCTGTAATTTGAAGATGCTGCCCTTGACAATTCCTCAGAGTTTTGGGGTTTTAGAAAACATGAAATGTTTGGGTGAAAGCTTTAGAAAATAGCAGTGGATGTCGAATTTTCTGATTAATATAACAATGAAATTCATCAACATACTTTATTTCAATCTTGACCTTTCTGCTTTCAATAATTACTCCCCGTCCTTATAGCAAGGCAGTTCTATTTGCATGGTGGTAATACAGAAGCAATATTAAAAAGCTCTGTTCTAAACTTGTCTATATATATAGTGTAATATATAGTGTTACATATATATATATAGTGTAACATATGTATAGTGTAATATATATACTGTAATTTATATAGTGTAATAAATATAATGTAATATATATATATGTATTGTAATATATATATATAGAGTAACATATGAATATAGTGTAATATATATAGTGTAATATATAGTTTCACATAGATATACATAAAGTTTAATTTATATAATTTAACATTTATATACTGTAATATATACATATTTATTGTAATATATAGTGTAACATATATAGTGTAATATATTTATATATATTTAGTGTAGTATATATAGTGCAATATATGTAGTGTAAAATATAAATATAGTATAATATATTTATATATTATGATAATATATAAATATTTATTGTAATATATATAGTGTAACATATATAGTGTAATATATGGCGTAATATATATAGTCTAATATATATAGTAAAACATATATAGTTTTATATATATATATATATATATTTAGTGTAATATATATAAAGTCTAATATGTATCGTGTAACATATAAATATTGTGTAATATATAGTGTATTAATATAGTGCAATATATATAGTGTAAAATATAAATATAGTGTAATATATTTATATATTTATGATAATATATAAATATTTATAATAATATATATAGTGTAACATATATAGTGTAATATATGGCGTAATATATATAGTCCAATATATATAGTAAATATATATATATATATAGTAACATATTAAGTGTAATATATATGGTGTAACAAATTAATAGTGTAATGTATATATATTTAGTGTAATATATAAAGTGTAATATATATATATTTAGTGTAATATATAAAGTTTTATATATATATATATATATATATATATTTAGTGTAATATATATATATATATATTTAGTGTAATATATATATTAACTCTAATATGTATCGTGTAACATATAAATATTGTGTAATTTATAGTGTAATATATATAGTGTAACATATACATATATAGTGTTACATGTATATAGTGTCTTATTGTACCAGTGTCATATTTATGTTCACTGACGCTCTTTTCTAAACCCTGGTGGTCTTTGCTGCTGCTTTGCCTGCCTTGGTTTTTCATGTATGCACATAAAAGAATGGTAAAGTGTGCTCTCCCCACCTCAGGCTTTGGCCCGGCACCTACTTTTATAGTTTGTCTGATTTATGTATGCACATGAAAGAGATGGGAGGTGTGCTCTCCCCACCTCAGGCTTTGGCCCGGCACCTACTTTTGGCATTCCATGAAGGCAGGTGGAAGGGCAGGGTGCTCTCAGAACCAAACCATACCGCAAAATATATGTAATTGCATTCAAATATTTCATCTTTATCCCCTCTATCCCTCTTTCCAACCTCAACATTGTCTCAGCAGATGTGTGTCTAACATGAGTCTGGTTCTGCTGGAGGTTTCTGCCTGTTAAAGGAAGTTTTTCCTTGCCAGGTACAATATGTCAATGCCCGTCATGGCAGCATTTGACCTTCATTTTTTACAATGTGAGCACATGGAGGCCCTTTTTCCATATTAAGTGACAGTTAATGGTGCAGGCAAAGATGGTAATTGGTAATTATCGCTACCTTTAACCAAAGCTGCTGTGTATTTTATTTCAAAAGAGCTTGAAAAAATACAACCAACACTGCCTTGACTCTAACACATATTGGGTCAGCGTCTCCGTCAAAGACAGGTTCTGTTAGCAGATCAAAACTGCTGCTTTTAAGAGCACGCTCTCTCATGCATAGAAAACTTGACTGCAACACCCTGCTACAAAGGCGACGAAGAGACACAGCACACCTCCTACACTTCACAACTCCCCGTCTACCCCGGCCAGCCTCCCAGACTCTATTGTTGCACTGCCGTCATCCACTCAACTTTTATAATCATCTCTGCGTTCCGTCGTCTCTTCTTTGTCCCTCTCCTCCTTGGCCTCACACATGGTCCTCCTCCTACTCGCCGCGCATGTTTGATGTAGCAGTTACAGCCAGTGCAGTTCTACGCCCACCCACGGGTGAAACCTCAGCCTCCACTTTTCTCCAACTACTTCTGCATTTGCTACAGAAAACCTACTTTGCTTGGATTTGGGCTGGAGAAGCAGCCATTAAGGATGCATTAAAGAAAATAGTGAATGGGATATTTTAAGCCTCAGTCTGCTCTCATGTTCACACTGTAATGAAGTGTGTCGACTTTGGCACCCCTGCTAGCTTGTTTACAATGAGCTAGCTATGTGAGAAATAGCTCATAGCTCATATAGTATTCTATATGCTTGATAATACAATTCATAATATGATTAATAATGGGTTTGTATTCTCCCAAAGATCACTTCTTTCTCTCACAGTCCAGATTTTAAATTCAGTAATCCCAAAACTAGCTAGCTAGCTAAAACAGGAAGTAGAAAATGAATTCACAACCATGTCTGGAAACTGAGCCATATGCCAAGCATTGGAGTCCTAATGTGTAAAATTTTTTGACAAAATTCGAAATCAAACCTATTTATTCATGTGAGAGTTTGTTGCGCAAAATTAACGAGTTGAAGCTAGCTAGCTGTTTTACCCCGTTGAAATAATTTGTTTTTAGCAAGGCTAGCACCAATCCGCAACTTCTGGTCTTGAGAAATGTAGCCAATGCAGAAGTGCTAATAGCTGCAGTTCCACTAGTGCCCACTTGAGTCCCACAAGCAACATCCACATCCATTCACACAAAGACGATATTTACGTCAAAAATTAACATTTTTACAGCCTGGTCCGAAAAAAATGGTTTTGGTCTGAACAGCTAATTTTTTCTATATGTTAACACAGTAGGACAAATCTTTTCATTATTCATAATAAAGTTTAAAGATATTAAGGTTACGAGTTTGGCATAAGTAGCGGTATGGCTAACTCAGCTAACACAGCTGTTGGCAAATCTGCTCCCTTGTCCCGTAGGCAGGGGCGTGTCCAGAACTTTTTGACCGGGGTGGCCCAACTGAGGTTCTCACATAGGCAGGGGTGGTCTTCACAACATACTTTCATTAAAGTATTAAACAGTTGTGACAAAGTGGCATAAATCTTCTAAGCTTAATTCTTTAAGGACTTACAAAATATGTTTTTTCAAAGTCACATTTGAGGGCACTAATAAAGAAATCTACTGTCCGCCTTTTAACTCATCCCAAATTATAGATTTTAACAGAAACCCCACCTCTGACAAGGCAAACAACCAATCATAGTTTAGAATTTTGGGGTGGCCCCTGGGGTGGCCAATTGGATTTCAAGGGGTGCCAGTACCACCATTGGCCACCCCTCTGGACACGCTACTGCCCGTAGGTCCCTCTGGATCAAAGCTGTAGACAGCCTGCTAATGTGGATGCGCCAGACTCCAGCTGCTACAACTATTAATATCAGTCTTAACATTAGCATCACTGCTACAATGCTAATCTCAGAATCTAAGTACAGTCTGACTCCAACTGTTATTATTGACGCTTTCATTCCTACCCGTATTAACTGCATTATTAGCAGTATGGCTAACTCTACTGACTGGTGGGCCTACAGCATATAGCTGTTAACAACGAGAATAAAGGCTATTTTTCAACTGATTACATCAATTTGAAGTTCCTGCATGTAGTTCATCTACTTTCACCATCATTTTTGATTGTATTTATTTATGTATTTAAAGGGACAGTGCACATTAATGAACGTAGCATCCATGTAAATATGCCAGAGTTAGCTATAAGGCTGATTTTCATTGGTAGTCCCTCTTTTGTTGATGTGTGTCTAACATGAGTCTGGTTCTGCTCGAGGTTTCTGCCTGTTCAAGGAAGTTATAACTTTACAAACAGAGCAGGTCTAGACTACTCTATGTCAAATTAACAAGTTGGCGTCTGGAACGTCCACAGCAGGAGGACGTCTACGGCAGCTCAGAGGAACCTACGAGACAAGGGAGCTCAGGGACTCCAGAAAGGTCTATTGTTAGTAACTTTAATGGGACAGGTAGAGTTAAAGTAAGTGATGGGGGGGGGGGGTTGGGGGGAAAGGGGTGAGATAGGATCCACGTGTGTCAGTGCGCTACTTCCCCCGGCAGTCTAAGCCTATAGCAGCATAACTAAGACCTGGTCCAAGCCTGATCCAGCTCTAACTATAAGCTTTATCAAAAAGAAAAGTTTGAAGCCTACTCTTAAAAGTAGAGAGGGTGTCTGCCTCCTGGACCCTGACTGGTAGATGATTCCAAAGGAGAGGGGCCTGATAACTGACGGTTCTACCTCCCATACTACTTTTAGAGACTTTCGGTAGGGCCAGCAGGCCTGCATGTTGGGAGCGTAGTGTTCTAGAGGGGTAATAGGGCACTATGAGCCCTTTAAGATACGAAGGTGTCTGATCATTAAGAGCTTTGTAGGTCAGAAGAAGGATTTTTATGGGGAGGCAGTGCAGAGAAGCTTACACTGGAGAGATATGCTCCCCTTTCCTAGTTCTAGTCAGTACTGACTAGCTGAAGAGTCTTTAGAGACTTATTAGGGCAACCTGATAAAAGGGAATTTCAGTGGTAGATGGGACTGGATCGTATCCTTACTTGATGTTGGGTCTCTGTTAACACTATAACACAGCTAGCTTAGACCTGCTCTGTTTGTAAAGCGTCTTGAGATAACATTTCTTGTGAATTGGCGCTATACACATAAAGATTGATTGATTGATTGATTGATTGATTGACTCCTAAGCATGTCGTCGATGGGACCCACGAGCACCACAAGCAGCTTTGGCTGGATTGGAAAAAGAATTGGAAATGTCAGAGTAATGGCCGCCACTTCTCCTCCAATTTCAAAAGAAAATGGAAAAATGGCAAAGTATAGTGGGAGCAACGCGGAAGCTCCCATAGATTCAATCCATCAAGAGACTCGGAGCAGGGGGATTGATGATGCATCGCGCTCATAGAGACAGTATATGTGCGAGCACTCACATATACTGTGTATGGTTAAAGAAGGTTAATGACAATGCTATGCTGATTTATACAGCTATTATTCTCCTCCTGAATACTACGTGAATCTGCATTTTGTGTCACATCATCACCAAAAAGAGAAAGGGTTGTGTGTGTGTGTGTGTGTGTGTGTGTGTATGTGTGTGTGTGTGTGTGTGTAAGTGAAAGGGGTTCTTGTTACCATGGCAATAAATCCAACCCATGCTGCCGGGGTTGTCATAGAAACTGTAACAAAAACATGAGGAGTCCCTGCGTGCTCCTCTGAATAATATAAGGTTTTTACAGTAAGCATTTTAATTGAATGTACCCTGACCCTTAACATCGCCTTCAGAATGTAATTACTTCACCCAAAGATTGAAACGCACTGCGTCTACCTTTATCTCTTCTCTCCCTAGGTGCCTACCCTCGACTGTCTCTCAGCTTCAAGCTAAAGAGGAACATCGGCTACTTCATCTTGCAGACGTACATGCCATCGATCCTGATTACCATCCTCTCCTGGGTCTCCTTCTGGATCAACTACGATGCATCAGCAGCCAGAGTGGCTCTAGGTAAGAAGCAGGGGCTGTTAGGGAGCTGATATTTGGCTTTTCTGGGACGGAAGTGAGCCGCAGCCAGGCCCTGATGGATTCCCAAGAGCAAGGGGCATTCATGAACATGGTCTAGGCTGAATATGTCATACTGTCATGGTGTTGGATGGAGATGAAGGGGAGGGCTTGGTGGATTTGAAGCAGAGGATGAATGAGATTTTAAAATGTGCCTTTATTCGGTCTATTCCAGGGGCTCCCAAACTTTTTAGCTGGCCCCCCAAAACATAGGTGCCAAAGACTCGTGAGCCCCTAAAATATAGGTGTCAAAGACTCGTGACCCCCCAAAACATAGGTGCCAAAGACTTGTGACCCCCCAATTATAGATGTCAGAGACTGGTGACCACCCCAAACACAGGTGCCAAAGACTGGTGACCTCCCAAAACATAGATGCAAAGACTCATGACCCCCCAAAACATAGATGCAAAGACTCATGACCCCCCAAAACATAGGTGCCAAAGACTTGTGACCTGCAAAAACATGGGTGCCGAAGACTCATGACCCCCAAAATATGGGTGCCAAAGACTCGTGACTCTCCAAAATATAGGTGCCAAAGAGTCGTGACCCGCAAAAACATAGGTGCCAAAGACTCATGACCCCCAAAATATAGGTCCAAAGACTCGTGACCCCTCAAACATAGCTGCCAAAGACTCGTGACCTGCAAAACATAGGTGCCAAAGACTCCTTTCCCCCAAAAATATAGTTCCAAAGACTTGTGACCCCCAAAATATAGGTGCCAAAGACTCATGAACCCCCAAATATAGGTGCCAAAGACTCGGGACCCCCAAAATATAGTTGCCAAAGACTCATGACCCCCCAAAACATAGGTGCCAAAGACTCATGACCCCCCAATTATAGATGTCAAAGACTGTTGACCACCCAAAACACAGGTGCCAAAGACTGGTGACCTCCCAAAATATAGGTGCCAAAGACTTGTAACCCCCAAAATAAAGGTGCAAAGACTCGTGACCCCCCAAAACATAGGTGCCAAAGACTTGTAACCCCCAAAATATAGGTGCCAAAGACTGGTGACCTCCCAAAATATAGGTGCCAAAGACTTGTGACCCCCAAAATATAGGTGCCAAAGACTTGTAACCCCCAAAATAAAGGTGCAAAGACTCGTGACCCCCCAAAACATAGGTGCCAAAGACTGGTGACCTCTCAAAACATAGGTGCCAAAGACTTGTAACCCCCAAAATATAGGTGCCAAAGACTGGTGACCTCCCAAAATATAGGTGCCAAAGACTTGTGACCCCCAAAATATAGGTGCCAAAGACTCGTGCCCCCCCATCTGTGTCTCACGACCCTCCAGGGGGCCCCAACCCACAGTTTTGGAAACCCATGGTCTATTCAGCCCATTACTAATCCCTCTCCTCAGGAACAAAAATCATGCAATAACCTTGACTCCCACCAAACTAGGCCGGTCCTTGTGTCTGTTGTTGCTGTGGCCGCTGAGTGTCCTCCTGAGGCTATAAAAACATCACCTCTCTAATGAGCGTAATTCCACTTCTTATTGAGGACTGCTCGTGTGGGTGCTCGGGCCCACTCACTGTGGGGCTCCTGTGAGCAGTAAACAAGGCAGAGGTGCACGCGGCAGGTCATTAGTTTGTAATCATCGTGATGCCTCGTAGGAGGGTGAAGCACTGTTTTGTCTTTGCTGGATATTGAAACTGGGAGCTCTGGAATACACATTAGAGATCAGGCAGGTTCCATTTATGTAGCACATCTCCATCTTTAGTTGAGTTACATGACTCTGTTACATGTTTCTATAATTACATATGTGTCTGTACTGGATTTTGTTGCGTGCCTCCTATTTTTAGTTGCACTTTCCATTGTTGCAGCTTCTTTCACATTTGGTGATTTGCTGTATATTTAACTGTATCGTCTGCATAGAAGGTCATTCTGAAATTGGTTGCAGGAGCTTTTTTTGAGCATGTTTTCATGTTGATTCGGCCTGTTTCCTGTCTTTACATCAAAAATTTACATTTTTACAGCCTGGTCTGAAAAATTGTTTTGGTCTGAATAGCTTATTTTTCTATCCGTTAACACAGTAGGTCAAATCTTTTCATTATTTCCTATAAATGTTAAAGATATTAAGGTTAGGGTTTGGCATAAGTAGTGGTATGGCTAACCCGACTGACATAAGCCTGAAATAAAAGATCAATTGTCTCGAATAGTTTAAAGTGTGAGTTAGCATGTTAGCTAAACACATTTATAAACTACAGCTTTATTGGCTTGATCACAGCCAGGCACAAATATTTAACGGCAGTGTCAACTATACAATAAATTCTGTAAAGGGAAAAAGCCCAAAACATAGGTGCCAAAGACTCATGACCCCCCCAAACATAGGTGCCAAAGCCTTGTGACCCCCAAACCCCCAAAACATAGGTGCCAAAGCCTCATGAGCCCCCCAAACATAGGTGCCAAAGCATCATGAACCCCAAAACATAGGTGCCAAAGACTCATGACCCCCCCAAGCATAGGTGCCAAAGCATCATGAGCCCCAAAACATAGGTGCCAAAGACTCATGACCCCCCCAAACATAGGTGCCAAAGCCTTGTGACCCCCAAACCCCCAAAACATAGGTGCCAAAGCCTCATGAGCCCCCCAAACATAGGTGCCAAAGCGTCATGAACCCCAAAACATAGGTGCCAAAGACTCATGACCCCCCAAGCATAGGTGCCAACGCCTTGTGACCCCCAAAATATAGTTGCCAAAGACTCGTGACCCCCCGGACATAGGTGCATAAGACACATGACTACCGTGTGTGTGTGTGTGTGTGTGTGTGTGTGTGTGTGTGTGTGTGTGTCTGTCTGTCTGTCTGTCTGTCTGTTCAAGTGAAGGGGGTTCTTGTTACCATGGCAATAAATCCAACCCATGCTGCCGGGGTTGTTATAGAAACATAGGTGCCAAAGACTCATGACCCCCCAAACATAGGTGCCAAAGCCTTGTGACCCCCACACCCCCAAAACATAGGTGCCAAAGCCTTGTGACCCCCAAACCCCCAAAACATAGGTGCCAAAGCCTCATGAGCCCCCCAAACATAGGTGCCAAAGCATCATGAGCCCCAAAACATAGGTGCCAAAGACTCATGAACCCCCAAGCATAGGTGCCAATGCCTTGTGACCCCCAAAACATAGGTGCATAAGACACATGACCACCGTGTGTGTGTGTGTGTGTGTGTGTGTGTGTGTGTGTGTGTGTGTGTGTGTGTGTGTGTGTGTGTGTGTGTCTGTGCAAGTGAAGGGGGTTCTTGTTACCATGGCAATAAATCCAACTCATGCTGCCGGGGTTGTTATAGAAACATAGGTGCCAAAGACTCATGACCCCCCAAACATAGTTGCCTAAGACTCATGACCCCCAAAATATAGGTGCCAAAGACTTGTGACCCCCCGAACATAGTTGCCTAAGACTCATGACCCCCAAAATATAGGTGCCAAAGACTTGTGACCCCCCAAAATATAGGTGCCAAAGACTTGTGACCCCCCGAACATAGTTGCCTAAGACTCATGACCCCCAAAATATAGGTGCCAAAGACTTGTGACCCCCCGAACATAGGTGCCTAAGACTCATGACCCCCAAAATATAGGTGCCAAAGATATAAAGAAGTAACTTGAGGTATGAAATAACTTGAGGTCACTTCCAGTCTAAGGTATTTCTAAGGTGGTTGCCAGTTTAAAGGCGTTTGTAAGCTTTTCTGTGTTGTTTTGTATTATGATGAGGACGTCAACAGATATTTGCCCCTTTAGGAGTCGCCACCCAGTGGCTGTTTGAGAAACTGCAGTTTTTGGCTCTTCTGCAATGGCTTTATGTCACTTTTATAAGTGTAAGTTAGCAAATTTGGGGCTTTTTGGGATGCTTTCATTTCTCCCATTGGTGAGTAAAAGTGTGGGTTTGTCTGCTGTGTGGAAATGGCACATGGTCCAATTTGGGGTCCAATGGCGGATCATTTCCCCTGGGCCTTTTGTTGGTGTAATGTAGCCATGCAAATTCCTTGCAGCTATTGTCCATAAATATCTCTCATCTCTGATAGAAAATGTACCCGTGACCTCACCCTAACGCGTCCGTATGCATTTTCTAAATCAGGCGTCATATGCACTTGCCTAACAGCCATCTTTACTCTCAGCTGGAGCTGGTTATGTTAAGACATCCATGCAATATCCGGTCGTTACTACTTCCTCAGTGCCTAACTGCTTTTATACGTGCGTGTGTGTGTGTGTGTGTGTGTGTACGTGTGAAGTCCTGCTTGCTGCAATATCCAGTGAATGCCTCCTCAGCTAAGAGGCAACCGGAGGTCTATTCACTTCTCCGGATGGATCGTTACAAGCTTTCAGCAGGTACCTTGATGGAAATGTGTGTGTGTGTGTGTGTGTGTGTGTGTGTGTGTGTGTGTGTCTGCAAACCTGCCAGTAAGAGCAGTGTAATGATCAGGGAGAAATCAATTCAAGGAGGCAGCAGGCAAACAATTGAATTGTTTGAAAGGGAATCTTATTTTCGAGAGCAATTTCGAAGGGGTTGCAAAGTTACAAACGAGTTGCTCGCGCCGTAATTTGGTTGCGAGCTTTTTCCCCACAGTCGGGCCCTTCATTCATAATCGTATCATGAACGGTGAAGGTGTGGGCATTAGATGGAATCAGTGCAGAGGCACTTTGAGTGTAATGGTAGACACAGACGTCTTAGTTCAAGGTTCCCCCAGACCTTGAAGTGGACTTCATTTTTGCTGAAAACGACACATCTTGAGACATCGTGCTTGCTAATTACATCTTGACAATTTGAGTGATAAATTATAAATATAAAAAGATCCTGCGTGTATCCATGGTGACATTGTTTACATACGAGATCAGCTGTTAGCTGCCCATAGCATGTTGATGCTAAACGATACTAGGCCTGATGTTCCCTGCTAGCTGAGGAGAAGGAGGCAAGGATGGCATGCTGGTACTGAGGTGCAAGCTAAGAAATAGATGACATCGACCTGTCCTTCCACCAACCGCTATTGGGAATGTAAGATCTATCTATGATAAGGTGGATGAGCTAACCCAGCACCAGAGGGAATACTGGCAGAGTAGCATCATGCTAACAGAGCTAACACCGGACATGAACGTCACATTGGAAGGATTACACCTGCTGTGGACGGACAGGATGCAGGAGAGCAAGACTGAACTAACTGGGGAAGAAGGCCAGCTCAGTCCTGGACCCTGTGGAGGTGGTGGCTGACAGGAGGATTATGGCCAAGCTGTCGTCTCTGATGAACATTTCTTTTTTTTTAGATATATAATCTGATAGATTAGATATATATTGACATAGAGTGGTCTAGACCTCCTATGTTTGCAAAAGCATCTTGAGATAACGTTTGTTGTGATTTGGCGCTATACGAATAAAGATTAAAGATTAAAGATAAAGATAAATGGAAGTGTTAAATTAACACTGGTTTGATTTAACACTGCTTGTTTTTTGTCTATCAAGTGTGCGGTCTCTTAATATGTGAAGGTTTGAAGAATCCTGTAATGTGTGCCAGGCATTAGTTGAAGGTTCCTCCAGACCTTGAAGCAGACTTCATTTTGCTGGAAACGACACGTCTTGAGTAGGGGTGGGAATTGATAAGATGTTATCAATGACAATGCCATTGTCGATTCTGCTTATCAATCCAATTCCTTATCAATTCTCCTAACGATTCCTGAGTATTTTTTGAGGGGGAAAAAAGTAGTTCTACACAGTCTTCAGCACCAAAAGGAACCACTTTATTTTTTCCAAAATTATGTCTGAACATGAACATGAACATATTCAACTTGAACATACTGAACAATAGGTTCACCTCATTCTTGGCCGCCTGGATGGAAAGACTTTGAATTTAGAGAAGAAAAACACTTTTCCTCCAGGGGTCATCGCAGAGGTATTTTACCCGCTCTCGGTGCCTCATTTTCGGCCGCGTGAGCCCGGACGTAGCCCCTGGAGCCTGGAGGAAAATACTTTGAATTTAGAGAGGAAAAACACTTTTCCTCCGGGGGTCATCGCAGAGGTATTTTACCCGCTCTCGGTGCCTCATTTTCGGCCGCGTGAGTCCAGACGTAGCCCCTGGAGCCTGGAGGAAAATACTTTGAATTTAGAGAGGAAAAACACTTTTCCTCCAGGGGTCATTGCGGAGGTATTTTACCCGTTCTGGGTGCCTCATTTTCGGCCGCGTGAGTCCGGACATAGCCCCTGGAACCTGGAGGACAAGACTTATGTTTCTTAAAGGAGCTCTGAGTGGCAGAGTGTGTGAAGTAATGCAACGTACCGCAACGTGACGTGGCGTCGTGCTGGGAAATGAATCGTTAAGAAGAATCGCTAACATTTCAGGTGTACAATTCCAATGGAATTGATCAATTGGAACCGGTTCTAAGTTGGATCCGGTTTTCAATTCCCACCCCTAGTCTTGAGACATCGCGCACGGTAACTACGTCTGGACAATTTGTGCTGTCTGCGAGAGATAAATGGAAATGTTCAATTAACACTGCTTTGATTTACCACCCCTGCCTCTGCTCTCCCAGTTAACATTCACTGCTGCTCCACACGCTTTATTGCATCCTACATGATACCTTTTTCCGTTTCATAATGTCGAGCCGTGTTGCTAATGGCCTATTGGCTTGTGATTAGAGGAGATTTGATTGCTGTGTGCCTCTGTTCCATAGAGACTCAGGGACATATAACAAGAGGGGGGAGGGCAGTACGGAGGAAACCACCACTAAATGATGGCGAGAGAGGAGAGAGGGGAGAGAGATTGAGGCAGAGGGAGAGATAAGAGGGAGATGCAGGGAACAATAGAACGAGAGAGGGGAGAGAAACAGAAAAAGACAGACAGTGAAAGAAACCCTATAAAACTATATTCCTCCCCAGAGAGTTTAACAACGTGATGAAAAAGGAGGGAGGCCCATGGGCGCATGGCCCCTTGATTAAATTGTCCGAACAGGAGAGCGAGCGAGAGAGAGAGAGAGAGAGAGAGAGAGAGAGGGAGGGAGCGAAGGACGGAGAGTTATGGCACAGCTGAGAGAACACCTATAAAGAACAAGGCTGTCGTTAAGCAGAGAGAGAGAGAGAGAGAGGGAGGAAAAAAAGATTGCAATGCACCATCCAGCAATGTGCACGCGCCACCGCTCGTCCACATCACACCTGCCTCTCACACCAACAACACACATGCATGCACACACAACGCATGAGCGGTGTTAGCCTTGTAATGTGCCAATAAATCACACTCAGGGCTAGATTGACCTTAGCTATCCCGCTTCCTCCTCCCCAACCCTGTGAATGTCTCTCCACTGTACTTTATGAGACATACACACACATACGTCGTGGACACACACTCCAAAAAGCAAGCCTCGTCCGTGTGTGTGTTATATGAGCGTCACAGCTACTGATAGGCTCCATTTATTTCCAGCCCAGCAGATAAAGTAGTAGAGATATATCTGCCATATATGTATGATGCGATGACATATATCGTTATGGCGCTGTTAGAGGTCAGGGTTTGCGTGACTATGAGTGAGAGTTCTGTTTATTTACGGCGTTTGGCGAAATAGGTGTTGGCACTCGGAGACAAATGGCACACAGTGGCAGTCAAAGGGCAGCAGCTTAACACGTTTAATGAAGAACCACAGCAAGAAACAAAAATTGGGTGGTGTTTGCTTTTGGACGCATTTTCTGGGTTCCATGTTTGTAGCACATCTCCGTATTTAGTTGATGTATATTTTACTGTATCGTCTGCATAGAAGGTAATTCTGAGATCGCCTGTTTCTGTAGAGGTTGTCAATCATTCTTTATTTGTATAGCGCCAAATCACAACAAAGGACTCAGTCTGACCCCACCTTAATCCACCATGAGCATTGCACCTCGTAGCATTTAGCTAGTTACAGCGGAGAGGACAAACTTCCTTTAACAGGCAGAAACCTCGAGCAGAACCAGACTCATGTTAGACACACATCTGCTGAGACCGAGTTGGGTCTGGAAAGAGGGATAGAGGAGAATAAGAGAGAGAGGGAGCGGTGATAGTGATGAGACGAGTAGTAGTAGCTGTTGCCGCTGGAGTCCAGTACGTCTGTATCAGCTGGAGTCTGCAATGTATTGTGGAAGTTTTTCTTTGCAAGGTAAAGGTCAGTCAACACCCGAGCACTTAGAATGAAGAAAGACCCCGAACATGGGGAAAGCTGAGACCCTGAACATTTATACCTGAGGGCCACCCTCTAAGGTGTGTTTCACACCCTTTGTCTGCTGAAGGTATCTGCACCAGGACGGGGTTGTTTAAAAGGGTCAATTTGACCCGCAAGAAAACAGGAGGGTTACATTTTGTTAATGCTTGAAATATATTTTATTTAAAGGGCTGTTTAGGTAGTCAACAATGAAACATAAAGTACCTGACACATAAACCTGGGTAACATTCAGTTTCTGGAGGTTCAAATTGCTGGGGTCAAATTGACCCCAAGGATAAAAGATGTTCGTAACTTTGAGGGTAACAGGAACAAAACAACAAAAACAACAACAACATGAGATAAGCATAATAAATCAGCCGTGGGCCAACCTGCGCTCTACTTATTGGCATTGGTTGTGAAATACAGATACCAGTCGACCATTAATCTCACCTCAACCAACGCCAATAATTGTGGCATTGGTTATTCATTATTTGTGTTTCTTTAAAGCGTCTTTCCTTCTCTGTTGCGCTGAATTGGGAAGGTGCCTTTACTCAGAGATGACAGCGAGCCACACCACCCAGTACACCTTGTGGTTAAGGTTACAGAGAGCTGGGGGCGAGATACATGCAGCCGTATTCTAATGAGTTATTTCTGTTTGATGACCAGGGGGCGGCTGGAGGTTTCAAGGCAGACCTTTGAATTTCAATGAAGTGGAGGTTACGCACTCATCTCCCAGTGCGTGCGTGTGTGTGTGTGTGTGTGTTCATGCAAGTGAAATAAGATCAAGAAATGACTTTTTGAAGAATTGTCATGAAGTGTGTGTGCCTGTTCTCCCACTCGCTCCTTATTCAACACATCAACAAGGCAATCCCAGAGCGTTATAATGATCCTCGCCAGCAGAAGAAATAGCCACACAACAAACATGCTTTCTATAAAAATACCCTTGTTTCTATAGTAACACCTAAGACATCTGTTGGAGTTTTCTCCAACGTGACCTTAAGGTTACTGACAAGAAAGCAGCATCTGCTTAGATTGCTGGGTGGCTCTATTTAGAAGGGCTTTTACCGTACAGGTTGGGACTAATTAAACGACAGGTTTAGCACTTATACAGATTGCCTGTCGAGATAAGTGATGAGGAAAACCTCGGAGGAAGGAAAGACAATGTGTTTGTCACATTTCACCCTGTAAGTGAGGCTGTTTGTTCAAACGCCTTAATTGAGAGAGAGTTGGACAGATGGTTTACCACCATTCTGAGTTTATTTTAAGGAACATAACAGCAACAACTAGGTAGTGTTGCAGCCAATTATGTTCTGTGTTTCGCTACATTATTCTACATGAAATTTGATGCGAAGAGAACAATGTTGTTTTTGCCGATGCAAGAATTCTGTTTTCTTTTTAAGTCTCATCTGTTTACACTGAGGTGTTTTTTAAGGTTTAAGAGAAAACACAAAGACAAATTGCAGGTGCTTGTGCTGCAAACTCAAATAATCAATCCATCTTTATTTGTATCGCCCCAAATCACAACAGACGTTATCTCAAGACGCTTTCACAAAAAGAGCAGGTCTAGACCACTCTATGTCAAATTATGAACAGAGACCCAACACCAAGACAGGATAAGACTCAGTCTGACTCCACCTTAATCCACCATGAGCATTGCACCTCACAGTATAAGAAAAACTTCCTTTAACAGGCAGAAACCTCGTGCAGGACCAGACTCATGTTAGACAGCTAGGGATGGGTACCGAAGCCGGTACTTTTTTAGGTACTGACCGGTATTCCGTCGATACTACCCAGTACCTATTCACGTAAAATCAAATGGTACCATGTTTCCATGTTAGACGTTGAACATGTCAGGAAATAGAAGTAGCCACTGTAGAGACCACTCAGAGAATCAATAGACTCTGAAAATGTTAAATGAAACTGAGCAAACTGAAGTGATAAATGAGATCTCTTTTTATCAAAATATGTGCTTCACTGTGTCAAGTAACACTGTAGTCAAATGAATGGGAATTAATGGGAATCATCTGAGAAGTCACTGGAATTAATGGGAATCTATGGAAATTATCTGGGAATTTATGGGAAGTGATGGGAATGTATGGGAGTTAATGGGAATGTATTGGAACTAATGGGAATTTGTTGGAATTATCTGGGAATTTATGGGAACTAATTGGAATTTATGGGAATTAACTGGGAATTCATGGGAATTCATGGGAATTAATGGGAATTTATGGGAGTTAATGGGAATATATTGGAACTAATGGGAATTTGTGGGAATTTGTGGGAATTATCTGGGAATTTATGGGAACTAATTGGAATTTATGGGAATTCAAGACTGATCAGGTGGACGTCTCTGCTCTCAGCAGCCTCTCTGCATCTGCACGGGAGCGCGCCAAACAGAGCCTGCAGCTGACGGGCGCGCACCCACCGCGAGGCAGAACTGCAGGAGGATTAAGTTGAGACAGACTCTCTCGCTTCTGTTCATTTCATGTTGAAGTAATCTATATATTAAAACATTTGGATGTTGTTTTGATATATATTTGTTAAAGTTTGTTAAACAAATTAACATTTATTTCCACATAAACACGCACAAAAGTACCAAAAATTGGTACCATTGAGTAGAGGTACCGGGCATCGGTTCAAATGTGAAAGGTACCCATCCCTATAGACAGCCATCTGCCTCGGCCAAGTTGGGTCTGGAAAGAGGGATAGAGGAGAATAAGAGAGAGAGGGAGAGGTGATAGTGATGAGACGAGTAGAAGTAGCTGTTGCCGCTGGAGTCCAGTACGTCCGTATCAGCTGGAGTCTGGAACGTCCACAGCAGGAGGAACCTACGACAGCTCAGAGGAACCTACGAGACAAGGGAGCTCAGGGACTACAGAAAGGTCTATGGTTAGTAACAGGGAGAGTTAAAGGAAGTGATGAGGGGGTTTGGGGGTGAGACAGGATCCCAGTGTGTCAGTCTAAGCCTATAGCAGCATAACTAAGACCTGGTCCAAGCCTGATCCAGCTCTAACTATAAGCTTCGTCAAAAAGGAAAGTTTGAAGCCTACTCTTAAAAGTAGAGAGGGTGTCTGCTGGTATATGATTCCAAAGGAGAGGGGCCTGATAACTGAAGGTTCTACCTCCCATACTACTTTTAGAGACTTTAGGTACGACCAACAGGCCAAACAAATAATGTCTTCAGATACTGAAGGCGGCCCCTTTATGTCCATCTTACATTCTTGCATCCTGCTCTGTTTGTAAAAGCGTCTTGAGATAACGTTTGTTGTGGTTTGGTGCTATACAAATAAAGATTGATTGATTGATTGATAATAGCCTTTAGTTAGCTTACAAAAATTGACCAGACGTACCGGTTTAACGTTACCTGTCACAGCCCCATGTGTGCCCCAGGGTCCCATTAATTGTCTGAATAATGTACATATGCAGAGGATGTAACTCTATTGTCCTCAAAGAGCAATGAGGCATTCACATAATGGCATAATAATCAACCATCTCTTTGCCTTGCTAATCAATATGTACAAAGGAAATATCCCTTTTGCTGCTCAGTACTCCACTATGTTGATCAGCTTGTTTCTAAATATGTAAGGCTGGTTGTTGGTTCTGGTGGTTGTGAAGGGGGTTTGTCTCAGTCGATAAGAACGATGCCTCCTTCATATTCTCCATTCTGTGCCTGGAGTACCTGTTCTTGCTATATGTCACTTGGGTTGAGTGGGTGGAATCTCCAGGGAGAAGGTATGGCAGGGTTCTCTCGCAGAAAGCCCTGAAGGCAAACTTCTCCCGTTACTGATCTTAAATTGGAATTCCCAGACGGACATCTTTGAAGGGCCAAGAGAGTGAAATAACAGAGAGGAGAAGCACAAAGAGGAACAGAGCAAGAAGACCCAGAATATCTCTGACTTGAAAAATGATCTGAACTGAGTTGAACCGATAAGTCCTTTGTATAACTACAAATACTACCAGTAGAGACCCAAACCATTGTGGTCTCAGGTTATGAATATGCTCTAAGCTCTAAGCATGGCTGGATTGGCACTTGCTGTTCACCCTCTTTTCCCAGGAAGTTCATTTCTGGTTGGTAGAGTTACACTTACAGCCAAATTCCACCGGGTCCAGTCAATCTCCGATCCTTCACAGCACCGTATCTGATAGGTGTCTATTCTAGTCAATGTGTTAACTTCCACTGGATCATGATGAGCGGAGCTAGGCCTGGAGTCAACAGGTCAGAGGTTTTCAGAGGACCAGAAAGACAACATGGATGAGGAGAGGAGGAGGACAATCCTTGATTCAGGGATTACAGTGGGAAAACCTCGGTCACATGACTCCAGCTGTCCGGAGCCGGACTGTAGTGGATTAGAGACGGATCTGGGGGAAGTTTGTGTTAGAGCTAACCTTGGATGGTAATGGTAAATGGACTTGTACTTATATAGAGCTTTTCTAGTCTTTCTGACCACTCAAAGCGCTTTTACACTACTCGTCAAATTCACCCATTCATACCCATTCACTCACTGATGGTAGAGGCTGCTGTGTAGTAAGGGACCATCAGTGTTAGCTAATCTCATTCGTTCACATTCACACACCTCTGAACAACAGAGGGAGCAATTCGGGGTTCAGTGTCTTGCTCAAGGACACTTCAGCATGTGACTGCCGGGGCTGGGATCGAACCGCCAACCTTCTGATTGATAGACGACCGACTCTACCCACTGAGCCACACTGCAGTGCCAACCACCATCATCACCACCAGTGTCAGGCCTATAAGAACTCCAGCTTCGATTGCACTGACCACATTCTTCTGTCATCTTCTCCCCACAGGAATCACCACGGTGCTTACAATGACCACCATCAATACCCACTTGAGGGAGACACTGCCCAAGATCCCCTACGTCAAGGCCATCGACATGTACCTGATGGGCTGCTTCGTCATGGTCTTCCTGGCACTGCTGGAGTACGCCTTCGTCAACTACATCTTCTTCGGGAGAGGGCCTCAGATGCAAAAGAAGCTCGCGGAGAAGGCGGAAAAGGCCAACAACGAGAGGGCAGCCAAGTACGACGCCGCAAGGGTGAGTTGATTGGAAGACGGTCGAATGTTGGATGTTGCCGTTGCTGTGCTATTTTGAAGTATTCCCCATTTTTTCCCAATTGGATGGTGCCAGTGGTTTTTGGAATCAATGCTGAATCAAGTATGAATGTTATATAATATTTGGGTGACTCCACAGGAAGGAACAGCCCTGGAGAAAAGGCAATCTGAGTGGACAGATTCTTAAAGTCTTTAATTGTTGTTCCAACCACCATGAATGATTAAAAAGCAGTTGTTCTAAAACTTTGTTCTTTTGGCACCAAAGTGTTCTCTTTATCAAACTGTTATAAATTAATATCGTTCATCTCTTTCCATGGGACTTGTGTAGGACTCTGTTTTCAGGTTTTTGTCCCCTATATGTGGTTGAATATTTCCATCTCCTCAGGAGGCAGGTAGTAGGACCGCATCCCTAAAACGGTCCAATCAGGTTAAAGGTCTTCGCCACTCACGCTCGGTGAGTTGCTTGTCCAAGGGAGTCAACTTTGCCATCGCCATCGCCTGACATGGGTGTCTTTTTCTTTTCTCTTGCCGTAGCGCAAAAGTCTTCCCCCACCATCCATGGAATGAATCAAGCACCAACAGACATCCTCATGACATCACCATACTCTCAGGAGCATTCGTTTTGACTTTGACTCTTTCATTGCAGTTTGTTTTTCTACGTTGAAATGGTGCTCATGCTCTGGCTTGCATTGTGAAATTGATGTTTTCGGAGATGTTTCTCTTTCAGAGGTCACCGTGAGTGCATGCTTTCTGTGAATCTTTTCTCATTGGAACCATTAAAAGCCACATTTCTTGCAAAGCGATTTTAGAATTAGACGTTGAACATGTCAGGAAATAGAAGTAGCCACTGTCGAGAGCACTCAGAGAATCAATAGACTCTGAAAATGTTAAATGAAACTGAGGAAACTGAAATGATAAATGAGATCTCTTTTTATCAAAATATGTGCTTCACTGTGTCAAGTAACACTGTAGTCAAACTAATGGGAATTAATGGGAATCATCTGAGAAGTCATTGGAATTAATGGGAATCTATGGAAATTATCTGGGAATTTATGGAAAGTAATGGGAATGTATGGGATTAATTGGAATATATTGGAACTAATGGGAATTTGTGGGACGTATCTGGGAATGTATGGGAACTAATTGGAATTTATGGGAATTATCTGGGAATTAATGGGAATTAATGGGAATTTATGGGAGTTAATGGGAATATATTGGAACTAATGGGAATTTTTGGGAATTATCTAGGAATTTGTGGGAATTAACTGGGAATTCTAGGAATTAATGGGAATTCATTGAAATCAATGGGAATAATCTGGGAAGTAATGGGAATATATTGGAACTAATGGGAATATGTGGGAATTTATGGGAACTAATTGGAATTTATGGGAATTAACTGGAAATGTATGGGAATTAATGGGAATTCATTGAAATTAATGGGAATTATCTGGGAATTTATGGGAATGAATGGGAATTTATGGGAGTTAATGGGAATATATTGGAACTAATGGGAATTTATGGGAATTATCTGGGAATTTATGGGAACTAATTGGAATTCATGGGAATTATCTGGGAAATTATGGGAATTTATGGGAATTGAGGGTGATTAAATGGAAAGGTATCATATCCAAGCATAAATATTTGTTTTGTTATAAGCAGACATCCATCCAAAATAATACAATTAAAACAGATTTGTTTTTGTTTTGTTTTTAAGTAACTTTACAATCCATATGTAAGGTTAACAACATGATATATGCAAAAATAATAACAATAAAAATAGTCATAATAAACAAAATACAAATAAAATAAATGAAAAATAAAAAAGAGGAAATGCTGTCATGATATCTTAATGAGGAAACACTGGAGGAAACAAGATGTTAAAACACAGGAAAGTAAACTCAGGAAAATTAAATAAATTAACAAGATAATAAAACACTAAAAGATTAAACCAGTAAAAGAAACTTAGATGTTATACTAAGAGTAAATACAGCAAAGTAAGGCAGAATAAAATATTAAAATGCTGAGAGGTAATCTGTAAAATCCATAAGGTGATACAATCAAATTAATAACTAATACAAAATGAAATAATACAAAATAAATTAAAGAAAATAAAATTTTAAAAAAATTAACCGAGTTATAATATAAATGTGTGTGTAATAATTTAAAATAAGACAGTATATTCTTGAAAAAGTGACTAAAATTTGAACTAGAGAATAAATAAATAAAGTGAGATGGAATAAGACTATTATAAGAACAAGCTAACATCTGCAATGTAGTTTGCAGTCTAGCTTAAAAAGACAAAATAATAATATTTCAAATATTAAAATGATGTGCCTTTAAAAGTAGGAAATGTGGGGCTTACACTGCTCCATCTGCATGAGTGGTGTCCACTGCTGTTGGATTGCTGTGTGCCATGAACATCACAGGCATGGGGTATCGTCTGCTGATAGGACGTGATGGCCTCACTCTTATAAAGCTTTCTGAAGGCAGGTCTTTTGGTGTGAGTCAGATTGCATTGCACTGTCTTTCTACCTCACGTCGCCATCTTTAATCTCTGTGATCATTCATCAATCAAAAGAGGGGATTGATCTCTGACACGTCTTTGATTGTTTAATGGAAACTCTACATGTGTTTTGGTGTTATTTGTCACAGTTTGCATCTATAATGAATGACTTGCTGTTGATTTTAAATTTGTGGTGATCGTTGTATTGTGTCTTTGTTGATGTTTTGCATCTCAGTGTGTCAATTTGTGTTTATTCTTTGTATCTTTGATTGTTTCTTGATGCATCCTTTTGGTCTTGTTGTTTTTTGGGTCCCTAAAAGACTTCTCTGTAATCCTTCCACGCTGACATTCATGGTTTTAAAAACACCATGAATGTAGAAATAGTGCCTTAAATCTGTCCCAATGAGCTGTTCCAGTTATTCCCAAACACATTGTTAAGTACTTTTCTCATTTCCTCCCTCCACCAGGCGGAACAACCCGGCCACGGGAACATCCTTCTAACCACCCTGGAGATCCACAACGAAGTGGCGGGCGGTGAGATCACCACCAGCGTGGCAGACATTAGGAACTCTCAGTCCATGGTGCAGTTGGATAGCACGGCCTCAACGCATATCCAGTACCGTAAGCAGAGTGGCGGCATCGGCCCGCGTTCCGCCAGCCGCCACTCTCTGGACCGGGCCGCTCAGATGAAACGCAGCCGTCTGCGAAGGCGATCGTCCCAGCTTAAAATTAAAATCCCAGACCTGACGGATGTAAACGCCATCGACCGCTGGTCGAGGATCATCTTCCCTTCTGTTTTCTCACTGTTCAACCTCATTTACTGGCTTTACTATGTCTGATTGGACTGTTTCGTTCAGATGTTTGTTGTTGTTTGTCTGTTTATTTCTTTTTATCATGTTGTTCCTTTTCTTCCTTTTTTTCTGTTGCTTTTCTACGTGATGGAATCTGTCAAGTTAAAGACTGGAACACTTCAAACCAACAAAAAAAAGACTACTGAGTTTCGGACCAAGTACTCCGCACAATTGCTTTTATATTTGCAGTCTTTGAACCCTTAGTTCCAAGGTGTTTTTATTTTATAACGTATGTACTGTAATCGGGACTTGTGACATCATTTCCCAACATTTCCCCCTGTGAGTGATTTGTAAATAGAGAGATACAAAGCCAGCAGTTGAATAAATAATGGAGCATTTGCAAAAAAGAAAAAAAAAAAAAAGCACAGTTATAACAAGATTTTTCTAAAGTCAAGAAATACAGAAACTTTGTACTACACCCAAGTTGAGATAAGTGACGGCATTTCCTAGAAGTCAATGAAACACCCATGTATGTTTGACTGGTACCCTATGCACTCTTAATGCATGTCATGATCAACTGTAGTGGACAACAACAAAAAAAGACTTTTGCCTTTGGAATGTTAATATTTTACAAACTTCTTTATAACATTGATAGCATTGATTTAGAAGCCGATACCCAACTTCAATAACTCTAAAGTGAGGACTCGTCCTCGGATCAGGATTGTGACTCAGGTTCTGGATCTTTTTCCTATTGGGCATCTCTCAAGGGGACTCCCTTTTTTTTTGGGTAATTTGATAAGTAAAAAACGAAAGCACAATATCGAACAAACTGCCATTTTTCACTTCTACCTTCTTGCAACAGCGCTCCAAGTGATAGCATGACAGAATTGCACTCAAATTAACAAACTTCCTCGAAAGAAACTGTTTAACTGACTTTAATTTAAAGCACTGCCAAGGGCCGTTTGGGCGTCAATACTCAATTTATGAAATACGATGATATTTTTGTACTTTGTGTCTTCAGGTATTCATTTGATTCCCTAACCTGTCTTGTATTTTTCGTTCTTTCTCGACACTTTGATGAGTGGAGGGATGACCCATATTTTTGTACATAAGTACATAGGTGTGTATATACATAAATGTATATATATTCTGTGTGTACGACCCAAAATGAAAATGATCAATTATTGAGCATTTTGTGATTGTTAACTGACAATAACTGTCAGAATATTTATCCAGAAAAAAAAATTCAACTTCATAGCCGACAGGTCAGATCCAACATTTAGCTCTCTGAATACATGTCTTCAATCATCAACCCTTGTGACGTCTCATTTGAACATTAGAAGCCCTGTATGAAAAGCCATACAGCAACAGGTGATGGAAATGGATATCATTGATTCCGCGGACAGACTCGGATGAACAGTCTGTCCACTAATAAGCACATACTAGCACTGAATGTATCAGATCCATTCTTCAGGGAGAGGATAATGAGCCATGGTCATCATTTCCCCATCAGAATGTAACATTCTCAAGTCGCGCCGAAACACGGGGAGGGCGTTTCTGTTTTTTGGAGTGTGTGCATGTGCATGTGTGTGTGAGAGGAGTAAAGCTTGGTGGGTAAGGCCATTCATTTTCCGCGCCCGCTCACTCGCTCGCCCGTCCAACGATTGGACAAATGTCATCATATATTAGTTTGGTGGGTAAAAATAGCTCTCCTGGTGTACTCTTGATAAACGGTGCCATTCCAATGAAGGTCGCACAGCAATCAGCCGGCTACAACTCACGGGCAATGATGTAAATCTGAAGCATTCTTGTTCCCTTCACAAAGATACGGACCATAGACTGTATATATAATGGACAGCGTCACTCCACTTTTTCCCATTGTATGGTTTTGAAGCCAAAATATCACGTTCCAGAACACCTGACATCTTGTACATTTTTGAAACCGCCTACTATTCTAGCAGTACGGACTGATTTGGGCAAAATTCAGTATGTAGTATGTGAACAAGAGCAAAATCTGCAGTATGCCAGAACTCCCTGGATGTGTACTGATTCAGGAAAATTTCACAGTATAGGACCAGTTTCCCACAATGCACAGTGCTAACGTTCTGCTTCTTCTTTTTTCCATATATGACGGCGGCACTCAGGTTTTATGTGCTGTGAAAATTATTAAATTCCATATAAACCAATTTTTTTTTCTTTTTAAATTCAATTTTTTGGCCTTTTTGACAGCTGAAGAGAATTGTGGGGAGTGGAGGGTGGGGGAAGACATGCAGGAAATGGTCGACCAGCTGGGAATTGAACCTGTGACCCCTGCAACGAGGACTGTAGCCTCTGTATGTGGGGCGCTTAGACCGCTAGGCCACCGAAACTGGAAATCCAACTGACCCAGCATCCTGCAGACCAGATCCAACAAAACAGCCATACTACATACTAAATTCAAACGCAAACCGGATTTAAAACCCAGTTTTTCAACCTCTAATAACTTACAAAAAAAGAGGCCTTGAACACAAAACAGTCATATAATAACTACATATCACCACAGCATACAGATGTGAGAAACATTCGTATGACGTGTATTTCTCTTGTAAAGTTTGACCGCAGCCCCATTCAAATGAATGGGGGAGAAGGAGTTTTTGACCTATACTGCAGCCAGCCACTAGGGGGAGCAGTTTTTGTGGCACTTCGACGTCCATTATATATACAGTCTATGGATACAACACACGTGTAAAAAAGATACTCTCAGAGATGGGATCAATTGAACTCTGAATTAAATCCTGTAAAGTTTTACGTGTACAGATTGATGATATATGTCTAAGAACTGAATGTATTGTACTTGGATTGTTTCCGCACAAATGCAATTCTCCCCACGGACACGGGATTGACCTCAACCCTGATTAATTAGGGCTCAAGATGATTCCACATTCAAGTGACGCCAAGTTGTCTTTGCTGGTTTCTTGTCCTGTTTTCTACTGTGTAGAGGGGAGTCACACTGCACAAGGACCTGGGTTCAAGAAAGAAGAAGCTAGGTGATAACACCAATGTATAAAAGAAGTCAAAACATCCTGCTAAAGGGTGTGTTCAGAGAATTTGCAGCCAAATTTGGCTTTCATATGGCTTGTTTTCCCCCATGTGAGCAGTATGTTAGCTAGAAATGCTACATGTACGGGAGTGTTTTTAGCCCCTTTTACATTGTGATTCTGCAACAGCCCTGTGCAAAGCTCTGCCTTTTCATGTTTACACTGATTCAACGGCACACGATGGTTACGACGCACACCTACAAATCCACCTTTGCTAGCAGTTGCTTGGCGTTCTGTTTGAACACACTTGGACAAGAGGATGTCTTGACTTTGTCTTTGGGCACAAAGCTGTGTTTTGTGATCTCATGCATTCAAGATAGAGCAGTGTGTAAGGGGCGTGTCCACGAAGGTGTTTCGTGGTGCTGGCGGCGCCCACAACCTCGATTACAGAGCGTTTATTTGCAGCGTTTACTGTTGCTAGCTTACGAACGTGATCCCACGGCGCTTCTCCTTCCCTTAAGACTGGTTTATACTTCTGCATCGACCCTACACTTGTGCGTCGCTGTGTCCATGTCTCGCAGCAATACTCCACCAAAACACTAGAGGGCAGAGGGCTATGTAGGCTTACGCAGAGCCAGGTGCATAGGCTACACTGTGGGTTCGACGCAGAAGTATAAACCAGGCTTTAGTAGTGAGCGTTACAGTTTTTTTTAAATTAAATCTTTTGGGACATCATTATTTATAGAGGAGAGGACAGCGGATGGTTAGGGTCAGGGTAAGGGGGTTAGGGTAAGGGTGGTTAGGGTTAGGGTTGGTGGCTGGCATCGAAACCCAGGCCGTCCACTATAAGGGTTAGGGTTAGGGTTAGGGGGGTTAGAGGAGGGTTAGGGTTTGGGGGGTTAGGGTTAGTGGCGTGGATCGAACCTGGGCCGTCCGCTATATGGGTTAGGGTCAGGGGTTAGGGGTTAGGGTTGGGGGGGTTAGGGTTAGGGGGTTAGGGTTAGGGTGGTTAGGGTTAGGGTTAGTGGCCGGGATCGAAACCTGGGCCGTCCACTATAAGGGTTAGGGTTAGGGGGGTTAGAGGAGGGTAAGGGTTAGGGTTTGGGGGGTTAGGGTTAGTGGCTGGGATCGAACCTGGGCCGTCCGCTATATGGGTTAGGGTCAGGGGTTAGGGGTTAGGGTTGGGGGGGTTAGGGTTAGGGGGTTAGAGTTAGGGTTAGGGTGGTTAGGGTTAGGGTTGGTGGCTGGCATCGAAACCTGGGTCGTCCACTATAAGGGTTAGGGTTAGGGGGGTTAGAGGAGGGTAAGGGTTAGGGTTTGGGGGGTTAGGGTTAGTGGCTGGGATCGAACCTGGGCCGTCCGCTATATGGGTTAGGGTCAGGGGTTAGGGGTTAGGGTTGGGGGGGTTAGGGTTAGGGGGTTAGGGTTAGTGGCTGGGATCGAAACCTGGGCAGTCCGCTATATGGGTTAGGGTTAGAGGGGTTAGGGTTGGGGGGGTTATGGTTAGAGGGTTAGGGTCAGGGTTAGTGGCTGGGATCGAACCTGGGCCGTCCGCTATATGGGTTAGGTTCAGGGGTTAGGGGGTTAGGGTTAGTTGCTGGGATCGAAACCTGGGCAGTCAGCTATATGGGTTAGGGTTAGAGGGGTTAGGGGGTTAGGGTTGGGGGGGTTAGGGTTAGGGTTAGGGTTAGTGGCTGGGATCGAAACCTGAGCAGTCCGCTATATGGGTTAGGGTTAGAGGGGTTAGGGTTAGAGGGTTTAGGGTTAGAGGGGTTAGGGTTGGGGGGGTTAGGGTTAGGGAGTTAGGGTCAGGGTTAGTGGATGGGATCGAAACCTGTCCGTTGGGTGCCCAACTCAACCGTTAGTCTAAGTCTTCTTGATTCTGATTGGACATTGATGTGCGCTGCAGTGTGCTGATGGCACTGAGCTCTGTAAACGCTGAATAGATTATAGGCGCGGCCAGCCCAAAAAAACAGCCTTCGTGGACACGCCCCCTAAGTCCATGACCCAGTTTGTCCAAAGACGCTCCATGCTGCTTCAGTGTTGTGTAAATACGATAGTCAGACTGATAATAGAACACTGAAGCTTGAACTGTTCCAGTTCTGCAGCACAAGTTCAAGAACATCCTGGCTTCTTGGTTTTGCTTTGTTTGAAACGACTCATTCGATGAGGTTTAAGACTTTAAAGACAGGTTTTTCCGTTTGGTCATCGTATGATCTTTTTCTTTCCACACTCATGAGTGTAGTTTAAAAGAATCTATAACAAACTCTAGATTATTGCTTATCATGCATGCGACTCCGATTCATAACTTGGGAAGATTTAAAAAAAAAAAAAAAAAAGATATATTTTGCAAACTCACTTAGAGCTGCCAACTGCTCATTTTAGAATGACATTATGCCATGTAAGCCTACATAGAGAAAAGAAACAAAAAAAGTCATCAAAGACTTCAGGTGTTGTATGGCCTTGGTCCCATAATGGAATGTGAAATGTTCTGTGCTGCCACAAAATGTATTTAGGCTTAGATTTATACTGTATATCTGTATGTTTCTCTTCCTTTTTCAATAGATTATCATGTTAAAACATCAAATAAATTATATACATTGTACCTGTGTATTTGGTATTGCGAGCTTGCATGACACTCCATAAAGAATCTGCATTATACTGTACATGTACAGCCGATGACTCAATGAACTGCAATTTTCAAAAACCCAATAAATCACACGAGACATGTAAAGAAAGCTTGAAGAGTTTTGTACATATTGCAAGAAGTGTTGGGGACCCTCCTGATCCAGTGCAGCTACTCAGAGACACTCAAAGGACTCTTTAGCCCTGTTTCCACCAAGAGGTTCAGTTCGGTTTGTCTTGGTACGGCACGCATTTGGTGGCGTTTCCATTGACTAAAAACCGGCACAGGTCCCCAACTTACTTAGCCGTACCGTCCCACTTTTTGGTACCCTTCTGTTAGGGTGCCAGACATACCGATCCGACCCCAGAAGGTGGAGCTAGAAACAGGATCAGGCGTCACCGATCTGACCCGTACCAAACTGTACTGATTCATACCAGACCACTTGGTGGAAACGAGCCATTTATGATACGTGGAAACACCCGTTCTGTTCTTCCTGTATATAGTGGATTCAATGAATGTGTGCCTGAGTGTTGGTGAAGCAGATCCCTGGATTAATAAAGACTTGAAGATAAAGACACTGAGGTAGAGCTGATTATTGGACAACGAACCATACATACATTTAGTTCTAACTGCTGTAACTATCACTACTTCTTTAACTAATGATGATGATTATGAACAGAGACCCAACACCAAGACAGGGTAAGACTCAGTCTGACCCCACCTTAATCCACCATGAGCATTGCACCTCACAGTATTTAGCTAGTTACAGCGGCAAGGACAAACTTCCTTTAACAGGCAGAAACCTCGAGCAGAACCAGACTCATGTTAGACAGCCATCTGCTGAGACCGAGTTGGGTCTGGAAAGAGGGATAGAGGAGAATAAGAGAGAGGGAGCGGTGATAGTGATGAGACGAGTAGTAGTAGCTGTTGCCGCTGGAGTCCAGCAAGTCCGTATCAGCTGGAGTCTGGAACGTCCATAGCAGAAAGAAGAAGAAAGGTACTTTATTGATCCCCAGGGGGGAAATTCAATTTTTTCACTCATGCTATTTTGGACATGCTACACATACAGTTTTTTTTTGGTATATACATACAAATGCACACACATGCAGTGAACATGATTAGGGAGAGATGTCAGAGTGAGGATACTGCCGTCAACCAGCGCACCCAGAGCAGTTTCGATGCCTTGCTCAAGGGCACCTCGGCAGTGTCCAGGTGCCTCTCCAGCCACCAGTCCACTTGCCAAACTTCATCCATACTGGGACTCGAACTGGCGACCCTTCGGTTCCCAAGCCAGGTCCCTATGGACTGAGCTACTGCCGCCACCCTCACAGCAGGAGGAACCTATGAGCAGGAGGAACCTACGAGACAAGGGAGCTCAGGGACTCCAGAAAGGTCTATGGCCACCCCCTAATCCCACTGGCAGGACTTGTTAAAATTGGAAAACTGCACTTTTGATCAATCAATCAATCTTGGGATCGCAGTAAGCCAGTTCCCCTGGCAGTCTAAGCCTATAGCAGCATAACTAAGAGCTGGTCCAAGCCTGATCCAGCTCTGAATGTGGATCCACATTTGTCCATGAATCTAGTTGGGGGTTTCGGTGCCTTGCTCAAGGGCACCTCGGCAGTGTCCAGGTGCCTCTCCAGCCACCAGTCCACTTGCCAAACTTCGTCCATACTGGGATTCGTACCGGCGACCCTTCGGTTCCCAAGCCCAAGTCCCTATGGGCTACTGCCGCCCCCCTCACAGGAGGAGGAACCTACGAGCAGGAGGAACCTACGAGACAAGGGAGCTCAGGGACTCCAGAAAGGTCTATGGCCACCCTCTAATCCCACTGGCAGGACTTGTTAAAATTGGAAAACTGCACTTTTCATCAATCAATCAATCTTGGGATCGCATTAAGCCAGTTCCCCAGGCAGTCTAAGCCTATAGCAGCATAACTAAAAGCTGGTCCCAGCCTGATTCAGCTCTGAATGTGGATCCACATTTGTCCATGAATCTAGTTGGGGGTTTCGGTGCCTTGCTCAAGGGCACCTCGGCAGTGCCCAGGTGACTCTCCAGCCGCCAGTCCACTTGCCAAACTTCGTCCATGCTGGGATTCGAACCGGCGACCCTTCGGTTCCCAAGCCAAGTCCCTATGGACTGAGCTACTGCCGCCCCCCTCACAGGAGGAGGAACCTACGAGCAGGAGGAACCTACGAGACAAGGGAGCTCAGGGACTCCAGAAAGGTCTATGGCCACCCCCTAATCCCACTGGCAGGACTTGCTAAAATTAGAAAACTGCACTTTTGATCAATCAATCAATCTTGGGATCGCATTAAGCCAGTTCCCCAGGCAGTCTAAGCCTATAGCAGCATAACTAAAAGCTGGTCCAAACCTGATCCAGCTCTGAATGTGGATCCACATTTGTCCATGAATCTAGTTGGGGGTTTCAGTGCCTTGCTCAAGGGCACATCGGCAGTGCCCAGGTGCCTCTCCAGCCACCAGTCCACTTGCCAAACTTCGTCCATACTGGGACTAGAACTGGCGACCCTTCGGTTCCCAAGTCAAGTCCCTATGGACTGAACTACTGCCGCCCCCCTCACAGGAGGAGGAACCTACAAGCAGGAGGAACCTACGAGACAAGGGAGCTCAGGGACTCCAGAAAGGTCTATGGCCACACCCCTAATCCCACTGGCAGGACTTGCTAAAATTGGAAAACTGCACTTTTCATCAATCAATCAATCTTGGGATCGCATTAAGCCAGTTCCCCTGGCAGTCTAAGCCTATAGCAGCATAACTAAGAGCTGGTCCCAGCCTGATTCAGCTCTGAATGTGGATCCACATTTGTCCATGAATCTAGTTGGGGGTTTCGGTGCCTTGCTCAAGGGCACCTCGGCAGTGCCCAGGTGCCTCTCCAGCCACCAGTCCACTTGCCAAACTTCGTCCATACTGGGATTCGAACCGGCGACCCTTCGGTTCCCAAGCCCAAGTCCCTATGGGCTACTGCCGCCCCCCTCACAGCAGGAGGAACCTACGAGCAGGAGGAACCTACGAGACAAGGGAGATCAGGGACTCCAGAAAGGTCTATGGCCACCCCCTAATCCCACTGGCAGGACTTGTTAAAATTGGAAAACTGCACTTTTCATCAATCATTCAATCTTGGGATCGCATTAAGCCAGTTCCCCTGGCAGTCTAAGCCTATAGCAGCATAACTAAGAGCTGGTCCAAGCCTGATCCAGCTCTGAATGTGGATCCACATTTGTCCATGAATCTAGTCCTGTTTTCCTCTTCCACGGACTCAGACAGAGAGGCGAGTAGAGGAGGCTCCACGAAGAAGAATCAACTGTGTATTTACAAAGAGTGTTTCCTGCTAAGGCTAATGATTATAACGAGGCCATTATAAGGGGGTCAAAGCCACCACAGGGACTTAGAACGAGCTAATTCTGGTTTCATCATCACTCATCAGCTCATTTACACAGGAAGTGATAAATAATAAGGTGTTCTGATGTAACCGTGGATCTTCAGCTCGTCCAGGTTTGTTCTATCGAAGTTCTGAGGGATGCTCAGCAAGGCAAAGACTGCATGTCCATGTGCACTGTATCTGTATATGTTGAGGATATGCTAATACTGCATATATCATCATCAAACTTTCATGTTTTAGCATGCTAACGATGTGGCCAACCCTGCTATTATACAGGCATAGTATTTAGGCATTTATTTAGGCATAGAAACACAACCTGGTCTTGTAGATTTGTCTTTATGGTCTCCATTTTTAACATAAACAATTGACTTATTCTAAGCACCTAAGTTATGTTGAAGTCCCTGCTAGCACGAATGCTATACAGCTGTATTGCCAATAACAGCTGAGGCACATACTTACATAAATCAAACAATCTACAGGCAAGACTCTAAATAACTTAACGCCTCCAGACTCTTTACAAGAAGGGATCCCAAACTTTTCAGCCCAACCCCCAATATATAAGTACCAAGGACTCGCGCCCCCCACTGTCCCTCCAAGTGATTGAATATTGCTTCATAAGTCATTTAGCAGGTCTGCAGGAAATTAGCATACCTAACTACTACTACTCTTCCAGGAACTGAAATGCTACCTGTGGCCCATTGTTGTCTGGTTCCACCAAGGCCTGAAGTCCTGTGGTGCTTATGCTAACCAGGCCAGTAAAGTATGGAGAAAAAAAACAAGTATTTGCAGTACAACGCCAGACCAGTTGAGGGCAGTAAGACAAAGTCAAAGGCCACTCAAGACAGACAGTACCATTGAATGAGACAGACAGGCCAGCATTGTCATGTCTGGCACAACAGTTAGCCTGTTAGCATGGATGAGATTACTCTTGTGCTGTTTTTGATGGTGCAGAAATGGATTCACTGAATCCACACGCAGCTTTGAAATTGTGTTTCACCCGACTTGAAGCAATTTTAAAAGCCAAGAAATCGACCGGTGTCTCGGTTTGAAGAGCGACCCGGTTAACTGGAGACTTTCAGAGGAATGCATCCTTTAAATACTTATCTGATGTGTACCTCACAGCTTTGGTAAACTCGACAAACACTGACATGTTCAGCTGAAGGTCCCCAGTTTACAGGGTCACTTTTAAAACCGGAACACGGGGAGCTGACTATGATGCATGATGAATATATATATCAGGACCAAAGGCCTTTTTCAACCAGAGGAACTTTACCCCTGAGCTAGGTGCGTTTCAAACCGGGGGACCCAGGGTCTAAATTTAGTTCAGGGGTAGATAATCTCCACCCTAAAAGGCCCCTGCTAGGTCGTAAGTACTTTTCAAAGGTCCCAGGACTTTCAGGGGGGTGAGGCCTGCAATGCTGAATGTGTCTGATTGGTAGATTACCCGCAGTATTTGTATTCCACCCGCCGTCCACAATAACATCACACACATCTGTGATTCACTTGCTTGTAACAGTAGTCTTCTCTCAGCCCACCGTGAATGCGTCTCTCCCGGTGTTACGGTTTCAAAAGTGACCCTGTAAACTGGAGACCTTCAGCTGAACGTGTCAGTGTTTGTGGAGTTTACACAGCTGTTGAAACACAGAGGGAGTTCCTGGGAATGCAAACTAGTTTAGTTTTTATTAAGATTTCAAAATATCCTCATCAGATATTTAATGATGGTCTAAAGACGTTTATGAGGGATGCATCCGGCTGAGAGTCTCCAGTTAACAGGGTCGCTGTTTAAACCAGAACACCGGCCGATCTCTGCCACAGCTTTGCTACTCGTGCTTATCTGCTTATAGTGATACCTGCCTGTCCATCTGCTTCTATGGTGTCATCTGTGATGAATGTGATTCGTCTTTGTTTTACTGCCCTCTACTGGTCTGGTGGTGTACTGCATATATTTATTATTTCCTCCATACGTCACTGGCCTGATTTACACAATCTACCCGGGACTTCAGCCCGCGGTCTAAACACAGTTCTGGGGGCTAAAAGACCCCGGAACTCTTGGTCGAAATGCACCTTAAATTTGTACCATGGTTCCTGCTGTCAAAACACATATAGCACCTTAAGAGGCCCCTAGTTCCTGTGGGAAGTTCCTGTGGTAGAAAAGCACCTCTACTGATGCCTTTGATAATTATCTGTTGGGTAAAATATGCAATTTTAGGTTACTTAAAAAAATAAAATAACATTCTGGAGGATGACTCCTGACCCCCACTTTGGGACCCCCTGTATGACAAGACAGTGTGTAACCAACCATATATAAATATTTGCACATCGTCAGCGAAACAATGAATTGAGACATCAAATAAACACATCATTAAAAACCAGCCTTCCATAGGCGTCACATTTGGAATCTCATTTGACTTATCTTGTCATGTTTGTAATGAAAAAACACAACATGACGAGTCCCCTGCGCTCCCTCTCAGATGGAACGGCGTAATGGGAATCCTTGCATGTGGTCGCCTCCTCTCTGTACTCAGGTAGAGAAAATATAGATACTCTATTTATGCAGAATGACTGAAGAAAAAGTGCTGAGCGTGGCTTTTCGTTTCCTCCCGCCTCTACACAATCTATAAGTCCCTGGGGGTACACATGATAGATTTTTAATCTCTTACCTTCAGAGCCTTTAAGATGTATATAGAGGGACTCCCCCTGAGGTATGGTTTATCATTAAAGTAATCATTAAAGAATATCATTGTTCAGCACTTTGAGGGGGTGTTTGGGAGTGGAGCTGTTGTCGTTAAGGAGACGTTCTGTCTCTAGGATCATCTTAAGTTTAGGTTATTAGGCTTGGGAAATTATAAGGGATAAATAAGTATGGAGCGCCGTTTGTTAAGTTGTGCACACTGAAAATAACAGCAACAATTCTCAACTTTTAGCTCCAAAATGTCATAAAATGTAGTGGGGATTTTTAAGTCACTTTTTTTGTCACATTTAGAGGAATGTTTGTGATCACCTTCACATTTAATTTTGATGTGAAAATATATATAGTTAAAATCAATGTTTAATTCAAATACACTTAAAATGTTAAATATTATATAGAATTGTTAAATATAAATATAAATGTTAGATATAAATGGTAAATATAAATATAAATGGTAAATATTACTATGATATGTGTTAAATGAAAAGGTAAAATATAAATGCTAATCTAAATGTTACATATTCAATCTATATGTTACATGTAAATGTTAAATATAAATGCTAAATCTAAATTTGACATATTCAATCTACATGTTAAAAGTAACATGTAAATCTAAATGTGAAATATTACTACGTTACATGTTAAATGTAAATGTTAAATATAAATGCTAAATGTTACATATTCAATCTACATGTTAAATGTAAATGTTAAATATAAATGCTAAATCTAAATGTTACATATTCAATCTACATGTTAAAAGTAACATGGTAAATCCAAATGTTAAATGTTATATATTCAATCTACATGTTAAATGTAACATGTTAAATCTAAATGTTACATAGTAAATCTAAATGTTACATATTACATCTTAATGTTAAATAGAAATCTAAATGTTAAATATAACTCTAAAGGTTACATGTTAAGAGTAAATGTTAAATGCAAATGTTAAATCCAAATGCTAAATCTAAATGTTACATATTCAATCTAAATGTAAAATTCAACATGTTAAATCTAAATGTTAAATGTTACATATTCAATCTATATGTTAAATCTAATAAATCAATAAAGTAATATCTTATCTAATCTTAAATATAAATGTTAAATATAAATGTTAAATATACCTCTAAATGTTACAAATTCAATCTAAATGTTAAATGTTACATATTAAATCTAAATGTTAAATCTAAATGTTAAATGTTGCTCTGCGATCCTAAATATTAAGCTAATATGCAAATTCACACTGACGGCTAGCATTAACATTTTGACTTGATATTTAACATTTATATTTATTTAACATGTAAGATTTAGATTTAACACTTAGCATTTAGATTTAACATTTAGCATTTAAATTATATTTAACAATCAGATTGAACATGTAGATTAATATAACATTTAGATTTAACATTCAGATTTATATTTAGCATTTAGATTTAACATTTAGAGATATTTAACGTTTAGATTTAGTTCTAGCATTTATATTTAACATTACGATTTATTTACCATTCATATTTAGCATTTAGATTTAACATCTATAATTATTTACCTTTTAGATTAAACATTTAGATTTATTTAACATTTAGATGTAACATTTAATATTTGGATTAACATTTATCATTTAGATTTAACTTTTATTATTTAGATTAGATTTAACAATTAGATTTAACATTCAAATTTATATGACAATTAGATTTGACATTTATATTTAACATTTAGATTTATTTAATATTTAGATTTAACATTTAGTAGATTTAGCATTTAAATTTATTTAATGTTTAGATTTATATTTAGCATTTAGATTTAACAGTGATTTTAACTTAAAAATATTTTTCACAACAACATTAATTGTGAAGAAGATCACAAACATTCCTCTAAATGTAATACAAAGTGACTTTTTAACATTCTCTATGACGTTTTGAAGCTACATTTTGGAGCTCAGACGTTCTAGACAAAAACTGGATAAAGCATTTTGCTATTTTTGCATCCAGGTGTTACAAGCTTTTGGAAAAAGTTTAAAATAGCACATCAAGTCAATATGTTTGTTTATGCAGCCGTGCCTACCCGCCTAACTTCCTACTCACTGCACACAGTTCTTCCCTCAGTACCATCAAAGACACCAAAGAACAGACTTCTTCTGCTGTCAGATACACTCTCTCATCCCTGTAGTCAGTTTGAAAATTATCCCCCTATTATTCTGCTTTGTTGAAAAATCCAGGACTACTGCAGGACAGTTGTTTCACAGAGATGAATAAGGGACTGAAAGTTGCACCACGGCAGCAATCCTGCTTGGTTTTTATAGTGTTTATAGGGAGCGATGTGGACACTGCAGGGACGAGAGAGATATTGATGGATAACCCTGAGCAAACGAAATGCCAAGTCGCTAATAAAAAGCACTCGAGGGGGCCGTAAAGCAAAAGTCAACTAAAGGTTACAGAAACAACGGACACAGTTTGTTTTACAGGCTGCGTCCTCACTCTCTGCCTCGTTCTCCATCGTTTGTTTTGATCTTATTGGACCAGTTTAAGGTCACTTAAGTTCAATGTTTTAAAAGGAACACATTAATGCCATATGAAGAATTCAAACATATATCAAGAAGATGAATAAAACTGTCTCCTCTGCCCTTGTGTGTTTCCTCAACGTTGATTGCCCTCATTAGTTTCACCTGTGTCCACACATGTCGCTCATTAACTCCTGTTAATTTAGTCTGTGAGTTTCCTCCCTTGAGTTGTTGGATCATTGACTCAACATGTGCGTTTTGACCGGTGGACCCCCGAAAAATCCACTGCTAGGGGGGGTAGTACTTTTCAAAGGTCCCGGGACTTTCCAGGGCAGGGCCTGCAATGCTGAACGTGTCTGATTGGTAGATTAACCTCAGTGTTTTAATTCCGCCCTCCGTCCACAATAACATCACACACATCTGTGATTCTTGATTTAGCAGCTTGTAACAGTAGTCTTCTCTCAGCATTTGGACCAAGAGTTCCAGGGTCTTTTAGCCCCCAGAACTACTTTCCCCTGAACTAAAAGGTTCCTGTGCCCCCATTGTTGTCTGCGTTCCGACCGCGGGCTGAAGTCCCGGGTAGATTGTGTAAATCAGGTCAGTGACGTATGGAGAAATAAAAGTAAATGCACTACACCACCAGACCAGTAGAGGGCAGTAAAACAAAGATGAATGCCATTCATCACAGATGACACCATAAGGGGCATTTCAACCGGAGGAACTTTATCCCCGAACTAGGGACTTTACCTCTGAACTACGTGCGTTTCGACCGACGGACCTAGGGCGAAAAAGTAGTTCAGGGGTAGATAACCTCCCCCCTAAAAAGCCCCTGCTAGGGGGGTAGTACTTTTCAAATAAGAAGCTGTGATTCTCTTGATTTAGCAGCTTGTAACAGTAGTCTTCTCTCAGCCCACCGTGAATGCGTCTCTCCCGGTGTTACAGTTTTAAAAGTGACCCTGTAAACTGGAGGCTTTAAAATCGTTTTGAACTCAAAAAGCCGTTGCAGAGATCAGCCGGTGTTTTGGATTAAACAGCGACCCTGTTAACTGGAGACTCTCAGCCGGATGCATCCCTCATAAACGTCTTTAGACGATCATTAAATATCTGATGAGGATATTTTGAAATCTTAATAAAAACTAAACTAGTTTGCATTCCCAGGAACTCCCTCTGTGTTTCAACAGCTGTGTAAACTCCACAAACACTGACACGTTCAGCTGAAGGTCTCCAGTTTACAGGGTCACTTTTAAAACCGGAACACCGGGAGAGACGCATTCACGGTGGGCTGAGAGAAGACTACTGTTACAAGCTGCTAAATCAAGAATCACAGCTTCTTCTTTTGAGAAGAACTACCCCCCTAGCGGGGGCTTTTCAGGGGGGAGATCTACCCCTTTCGCAGCTCAGGGGTAAAGTCCCTAGTTCGGGGATAAAGTTCCTCCAGTCAAAATGGCCCTTATAGTGTCATCTGTGATGAATGGCATTCCTCTTTGTTTTACTGCCCTCTACTGGTCTGGTGGTGTAGTGCATGATTTGCACAATCTACCCGGGACTTCAGCCCATGGTCCAAACGCAGACAGCAATGGGGGCACAGGAACCTTTTAGCTCAGGGGAAAGTAGTTCTGGGGGCTAAAAGACCCTGAAACTCTTGGTCCAAATGCACCTTAAATTTGTACCATGGATCCAGCTGTCAAAACACATATAGTTCCTGGGGAAAGTTCCTGTGGTAGAAAAGCACCTCTAGTGATGCTTTTGATAATTATCTGTTGGGTAAAAAATGCAACTTTAGATTATGAAAAAAAACAAAAAAAACATTCATGTGTGATAGTGTGGTTCCTGATGAGGTGGATTTTAACATTTCAACCTGCCTGCTTTACTCATTGACTTCCTGAGCTCGTCACGTTTTCAGAACTCGGAGCATCACTTGCAGCGAGATGAAACATTTCAACTTTTAACATTCACTGCCACACAGTATTCCAAAACAGGCCCTCAACAGTTGCATAGCAACAGCAGCTTCCACAGCCATGGGCTTCCAACATACAGCAGATGTGTTCAGTGTCGCTTGTTAAAAAAGCAACGGCATCCCATGAACACCGGGGCGAAGAACTTCTGACGTGACACATGTTTGTGGTCTCTCATGCTTGAAGGTTGAAAATGCTGAGCGCAAAGATGGAGGTGGATGCTCAGCCCCTAATGGCTGACCCAAATAACCGCCTCGGAGCCCCCCCCCAAAAAAAAAAAAAACCCACAAGGGGCGGCGAGGATTCAGCCCGCCGCGTTTCTTGCTGCGAAACTCGCTGAATGAATTCTTTCTGATGTCTTCTTTCTTTTCTTTTCCTCCCCTCCCTGCCTGCCAACTGACATACTTTCTTTTAATTCACAAGCAGCCTGGCGAGCGATGGAGGGAGCGTGGGAGAGAGTAGGAGGGAGAAAAAGGGAAGGATGGAGCGAGAAAGAAAGTCTGTTGCAGCATCAAAAGACTGTCTCGGAGACTAGGGGGAATACATTGAGTCTTCAATGTACTTTTTGATGATGCCTTTCTGTTTTATGAGCTCAATGATACACAACAGCAGCAGCAGCAGTGAATTAGCCCACTTCTCCCTCTGTCTTGCTTGAACTCTCCCTCATCTCGACATGCTGTCACTCATTAACCCTTCTCTTCCTCTCCTCTCTCTCATTACGCCCCGTCTTTTATTTCCTCAGACACGCTCCCCGGCAGAGACGAACCAAACACCACAATATTTTGACGGCTCCTCCTCTCCCGCCGTGAAACCTTTGTGTCCCTAGACAGTAAAGTTTTTAACTTGAAGAGGGAGCCGCGTATCCCTGAGTCATTAAACATTTAAAGGGCTATTCCCCAAAGTCTTCGATACTACAGAGAACAACATGTCCTATTACGTAT
Organism: Notolabrus celidotus; assembly: GCF_009762535.1. Classification (NCBI taxonomy): domain Eukaryota; kingdom Metazoa; phylum Chordata; class Actinopteri; order Labriformes; family Labridae; genus Notolabrus; species Notolabrus celidotus. Next base: position 11,815,110 of record NC_048295.1, on the reverse strand, counting down.
GACCTAGAAACATCTCGTATCGTGAGTCACATCTGCTCACTGTGAGAATTATTCAGAAAAAAACACGCTCTCTGGAGCGAGATCAAAGAGAATACTGACCACTGTTTTGTCTCCTCAAACTGGAGGAGAGGATTCTCTCAATTAAGCTAATGAAAGCTCACTCTCCAGGCATAAGCATATCCTAGCAAAGGAGCTAGAATGGATAGTCCGGCTTGGATCAGCTCTTAGTTATGCTGCTATAGGCTTAGACTTACTTTAACTCTCCCTGTCCCATTAAAGTTACTAACCATAGACCTTAATGCATTATGTTATCATGTAACAGGTCTGCTGGTCATAGTATGGGAGGTAGAGCCTTCAGTTATCAGGCCCCTCTCCTTTGGAATCATCTACCAGTCAGGGTCCAGGAGGCAGACACCCTCTCTACTTTTAAGAGAAAGTTTCAAACTTTCCTTTTTGATAAAGCGTATAGTTAGAGCTGGATCAGGCTTGGACCAGCTCTTAGTTATGCTGCTATAGGCTTAGACTGACACACTGGTATCCTATCATCCCCCCATATCACTTACTTTGACTCTACCTGTCCGATTAAAGTTACTAACCATAGACCTTAATGCATTATGTTATCAAGTAACAGGCCTGCTGGTCGTACCTAAAGTCTCTAAAAGTAGTATGGGAGGTGGAACCTTCAGGTATCAGGCCCCTCTCCTTTGGACTCATCTACCAGTCAGGGTCCAGGAGGCAGACACCCTCTCTACTTTTAAGAGTAGGCTTCAAACTTTCCTTTTTGATAAAGCTTATAGTTAGAGCTGGATCAGGCTTGATCCAGCTCTTAGTTATGCTGCTATAGGCTTAGACTGCCGGGGGGACCTGACACTGACACACTGGTATCCTATCTTCCCCACTAATCACTTACTTTAACTCTCCCTGTCCCATTAAAGTTACTAGCCATAGACATTATGTTATCATGTAACAGGACTGCTCATAGTACCTAAAGTCTATAAAAGCAGTATGGGAGGTAGAACCTTCTGTTATCAGGCCCCTCTCCTTTAGAATCATCAGGGTCCAGGAGGCAGACACCCTCTATTTATTAAGAGTAGGCTTCAAACTTTCCTTTTTGATAAAGCTTATAGTTGGAGCTGGATCAGGCTTGGACCAGCTCTTAGTTATGCTGCTATAGGCTTAGACTGACACACTGGTATCCTATCTTCCCCACTAATCACTTACTTTAACTCTCCCTGTCCGATTAAAGGTACTAACCATAGACCTTAATGCATTATGTTATCATGTAACAGGCCTGCTGGTCGTACCTAAAGTCTCTAAAAGTAGTATGGGAGGTGGAACCTTCAGGTATCAGGCCCCTCTCCTTTGGACTCATCTACCAGTCAGGGTCCGGGAGGCAGACAACCTCTCTACTTTTAAGAGTAGGCTTCAAACTTTCCTTTTTGATAAAGCTTAAAGTTAGAGCTGGATCAGGCTTGGACCAGCTCTTAGTTATGCTGCTTTAGGGTTAGACTGCTGGGGGGACCTGACACTGACACACTGGTATCCTATCTTCTCCACTAATCACTTACTTTAACTCTCCCTGTCCCATTAAAGTTACTAATCATAGACATTATGTTATCATGTAACAGGCCTGCTGGTCGTACCTAAAGTCTCTAAAAGTAGTATGGGAGGTAGAACCTTCAGTTATCAGGCCCCCTCTCCTTTGGAATCCTCTACCAGTCAGGGTCCAGGAGGCAGACACCCTCTCTACATTTAAGAGTAGGCTTCAAACTTTCCTTTTTGATAAAGCTTATAGTTAGAGCTGGATCAGGCTTGGACCAGCTCTTAGTTATGCTGCTATAGGCTTAGACTGACACACTGGTATCCTATCATCCCCCCATATCACTTACTTTGACTCTCCCTATCCGATTAAAGTTACTAACCATAGACATTATGTTATCATGTAACAGGCCTGCTCGTCGTACCTAAAGTCTCTAAAAGTAGTATGGGAGGTAGAGCCTTCAGTTATCAGGCCCCCTCTCCTTCGGAATCATCTACCAGTCAGGGTCCAGGAGGCAGACACCCTCTCTACTTTTAAGAGTAGGCTTCAAACTTTCCTTTTTGATAAAGCTTATAGTTAGAGCTGGATCAGGCTTGGACCAGCTCTTAGTTATGCTGCTATAGGCTTAGACTGACACACTGGTATCCTATCATCCCCCCATATCACTTACTTTGACTCTCCCTATCCGATTAAAGTTACTAACCATAGACATTATGTTATCATGTAACAGGCCTGCTCGTCGTACCTAAAGTCTCTAAAAGTAGTATGGGAGGTAGAGCCTTCAGTTATCAGGCCCCCTCTCCTTCGGAATCATCTACCAGTCAGGGTCCAGGAGGCAGACACCCTCTCTACTTTTAAGAGTAGGCTTCAAACTTTCCTTTTTGATAAAGCTTATAGTTAGAGCTGGATCAGGCTTGAACCAGCTCTTCGTTATGCTGCTATAGGCTTAGACTGACACACTGGTATCCTATCATCCCCACTAATCACTTACTTTAACTCTCCCTGTCCGATTAAAGTCACTAACCATAGACATTATGTTATCAAGTAACAGGCCTGCTGGTCGTACCGAAAGTCTCTAAAAGTAGTATGGGAGGTAGAACCTTCAGTTATCAGGCCCCTCTCCTTTGGAATCATCTACCAGTCAGGGTCCGGGAGGCAGACACCCTCTCTACTTTTAAGAGTCGGCTTCAAACTTTCCTTTTTTAAAAAGCTTATAGTTGGAGCTGGATCAGGCTTGGACCAGCTCTTAGTAATGCTGATATAGGCTTAGACTGCCTGGGGAACTGACACACTGGGATCCTATCTCATAATTTGACATAGAGTGGTCTAGACCTGCTCTGTTTGTAAAAGTGACTTGAGATAATGTTTGTTGTGATTTGGCGCGATACAAATAAAGATTGATTGATTGATTGATAGATCAGAGACAAAGCCAAACTAAGATTTCACTTGTAACCTTTTCAATCAATCAATCTAACATTCTCTAACCCCCTGTAAATGTTAATGCTTAAAGCTACAGTAAGGAACTTTCAGTATATGTCGACTTTGGCGCCCCCTGTGGACATAAATGGTTCCTCTGATCTAATGTTGACTTCACTAAAGAGGTCATTTATATATATTCTTAATTGGTCAAAAACAAATAATAATTCAATCTTCCAGATATAGTTTTGTTATGAACTTAGTACTTTATTTCAGACCCATTTCATAATGAAACAGAGAAATATGAACACAGCATAAAAACACTTGATCTCCTGATTCAGACAGCTTCATTTATTAAAAATGCTAACTGAAGATCTCTGATACTTAAGCTTGATTAAAGCCCTTTCTCCAGTTTCATCTTAGCTCAAAAATGACCATGTTAAAAAATATATATTTATATTTAATCTTCAAAACATGCAATGGAATAATTTACACCCTCCTTCTGCACTGCCTCTTGATTCATCCCCGTCTCAGTCACTGCACATCTCGTTCCACAAATAACACTACATGTTTGTTGACTCTTTATTAATTAAAGAGGAAATCAGACTTCACTTGTTACACCACTTGTTACACATCCTGTTTTCCCTCTGTTCAGATACAAGAATCCTGTCATCCCATTTGTCCCCACCTCCCTGCTACAGAGCACTTCTATTCCCTGTGCTCATTATGAGGAGAACAAAGTGAGCCGTGGCTGCCAGGGAGAGGCTGAGTGTGGAGACAAAGATCTCTTTGTTTTTGGAGGCTACCTGGCAGCTCACCTGATGGACTGAGAACTAAGACTGAGCTTTTGTTGTGGGCCCCAGTTTGATTCCAACCTGGGCTGATGCTTCAAATCATCCCTCCCTTCCTCCTGTCTGTATTCAGCTACTCATGCAGACAGGTGAAATATCAAAAACTACTATAAAATAATAAAAAATTAAAGCTCCAGTGGGTAACGTTCAGTTTTTGTACCTTGTACATAAAAAGTAGTATTATTACGCTTTATCATAATAGTCAAATGTATCACTTATAAAGATTATTTGAAGAGATACAAAATTGAAAAAAGGCTGTTTTAGAAACCACAAGTACCAGGAACTTTTAGTTGCAGGAACTTATTTCCAAGGGACTAGTCCTGTTGTATGGCCTTTGTCCTCTTCTTACTACCACCCAGTGGACTGGCGGTGTATCGCAAAGACTTTCATTAGGTGCATTTTGACCAAGAGTTCCGGGGTCTTTTAGCCTCCAGAACTACTTTCCCTGGAACTAAATGGTTCCTGTGCCCCTATTTTTGGCTAGGTTTCGACTGCGGGCTGAGGTCCAGGGTAGATTGTGCAAATCAGGCCAGTGACGTATGGAGAAAAAAAAATTATATTAAATAATGTTTTGGAATCTTAATAAAAAACAAACACCGTTACGTTCAACCGAATGTCCCAGGACCTTTGAAAAGTTCTACCCCCAAGCAGGAGCTTTTCAGGGTGGAGATTATCTACCCCTGAACTCAATTTAGACCCTGGTTCCTCTGATCTAAATGCACATAGTTCGGGGGTAAAGTCCCTGTGGTGGAAAAACGCCTATTGTTCACACAGGAACCTGGTACTGGAAGGTTCCTGGTACTTCTGGTTGAAAAGCACCTTCAATGGTTCCTGTGGCCCATTGTTGTCTGAAGTCTGGTGGAGATTATACAAATCACTGTGGTGACATATGGAGGAGCAATACAAGTAGTTGCAGTACACTGCCAGACCAGCAGAGGGCATAAAGAAAGAGATGAAGGCCATAGAAGTAGACAGACAGGCCGACATCAAAGCATCATTACAGTTAGTTAGTTAGCATTGAGGAGATTCTGCTTGTGCTTTATTGCACTGCAAATTGATTCATTGAGTCGACATTTGGAAGGAGACAAGCTCAACTAGCAAGGCAGATTAAAAATGCTACTGGTGTTTTGGTTTAAAGTGCTACCCTGTTAACTGGGGACTTTCAGCCTGAGGCATCCCACGCAAACGGCTTTAGATGATGCATTCCTGTGGACTCCTGCTGTGTTTCAAGAGCTGTTGTAGACTTGACAACCACGTATGGTCGCCAGTTTACAGGGTCACTGTTCAAACTGTAACACCTGCAGCTAACAGAGATGTATTCATCTCAAAGGCTAGGTTCAAAGAGGACAAATATGAAGGAGTGAAGTGACCTCGGGTGAAATAAAAATAATGCAGGTACTCTACCAGTCAGAAACGCTCAGCATTAAAGGCCCCGCCCCCAAATTCTTGGAACTTTGGGGACTTTTCAAGGACTTATCATTTACCTCAAAACTAAATTTAGAACCTGGTGCCTGCAATGGAAATGCCAAGAGTTCATCAAAAGGTCTCTAGTTCCTGTGGCAAATTCTTGCAGTTGAAAAGCACCTTTTGTCTGACACCTACCCCTGACAGCATATTCAGGTGTTAAAAATAACTATAAAGAATTTAGCAATCTCTATGCTGATGCTCTTGTTTTCACTTATAGAGGCATTAGTATTCAGTCTGTTTCACAACACATTGAAAACTCCTTACTGTAGCTTTAAATATGGACACAAATCAAACAGGGGTGAAAGGCTGACTTATAGCTTGGTGAAAATATCCTTGTCACAGAAAAGAACAGGTCCCACATTAAAGTATAACCTTGTGTTTTCTGCCCTCTGCTGGACATTCTCAGTACACACAGTGAGCTGTGTGCTCCCTTCATGGGAGAAAAAAGGGGGAGAGGAGGAGGAGGGGGGCAGATTCACACGCCCACACACTCATCTGCAGACACAGAGAGGCGTGTGTGTGTGATTAATGCTTTCTGTTTTCACATTTCTCGCTAATTAGCAGCTGCTTGTAACCCGAATGCAGAACCGAGGGTTATTTAAGGGATGTTTTATATAGTGGGGCAGATAGAGCCATAGACACCATAATTACACGTTTAATTACTCTGTGTTTGTACATAGAACTGTACAGGGGATAATTTCACAGACAGAGTAAGTGCTTATTACACTTAATCCTTATATAGAGCCGGTTGTAGCAGGCTGGGTGGTGAGTGGATTAAAAGTAGTAGCAGGTTATTTAATATGGAAGTACAGTGTGTTTATGAATTGTGCTTTGTAATAAAATGTAACAGGGTAATGCATTTATCTGTATTGCATTTAAGAATTGATGTAACCCAACATTGTTCATTTTTTGTTCTTTAATTTAAATACACATAATTTTTTGAAATGTGTATTTATTTTTCAAATTTTATATCCAAATATGTTTTATTTATATAATTCAATGTCATTTAATTTTTTTTTCTTTTCTTATTTAGATACAAATACATTTTTTGCTTTGTTTATTGAAAACATATATATTCAAATACACATTGTTTTTTAAAATTTGTATCTATTTACAAAAAATTGAACACAAATGTTTTATTTAATTTTTTAATATAATGTAAATGAATTCTAATGTTTTCTTTTTGTATTTCAATACAAATACATTATTTATTTTTGTTTATTAAAAAATTAAATCTAAATACACATTATTTTTTAAAATGTGTATCTATTTTTTAAATTTAAAATTCAATCGTTTTATTTATTTCATTCAATGTCATTTAATTTGTGTTTTCTTTTCTTATTAAATACAAAAATTGTTTTATTTTGTTTATTCAAAACAAATATTTAAATACACATTCTTTTTTAACTTTTTATTTATTTAAAAAAGTTTGAATTACAAATATGTTGTATTTAATTATTTAATTAAACGTAATTCAATTTGTATGTTTTCTTTTAATGTTTGATTAAAAGTAAATTTTTTTGGTATTAGAAAATATTCATTGAAATACACATTGTTTTATAAATTTCTATTTTTTATTTTCATTTTTAAATACATGTTTTATTTATTTACTTAATTAAAAGCAATTGTCATTTGTGTTTTTATTGTTTATGTTAATACAAAAACATTTTTTATTTGTTTAAAAAAATGTATCTATCAATACACATACTTTTTGAAACTTGAATTTATTTTTTAGATTTAAATACAAATGTTTTTAATTAAATGTAATTTATTTTGTTTAATGTTTTTTTATTTAAATACAAATACATTTGTTTTATTTTTATTTATTTTATAATTATTACACATATTATTGTACATAGTGGTTGTCACACACTATGGGGTTGGTTGTCACACACTATGGGGTTGGTTGTCACACACTATGGGGTTTGTTGTCACACACTATGCGGTTGGTTGTCACACACTATGGGGTTGGTTGTCACACACTATGGGGTTGGTTGTCACACACTATGGGGTTGGTTGTCACACTATGGGGTTGGTTGTCACACACTATGGGGTTAGTTGTCACACACTATGGGGTTGGTTGTCACACTCTATGGGGTTGGTTGTCACACTATGGGGTTGGTTTTCACACTCTATGGGTATGGTTGTCACACACTATGGGGTTGGTTGTCTCACACTATGGGGTTGGTTGTTACACACTATGGGGTTGGTTGTCACACACTATGGGGTTGGTTGTCACACACTATGGGGTTGGTTGTCACACAATATGGGGTTGGTTGTCACACACTATGGGGTTGGTTGTCGCACACTATGGGGTTGGTTGTCACACACTATGGGGTTGGTTGTCACACACTATGGGGTTGGTTGTCGCACACTATGGGGTTGGTTGTCACACATTATGGGGTTGGTTGTCACACTATGGGGTTGGTTGTCACACTATGGGGTTTGTTGTCACACACTATGGGGTTGGTTGTCACACACTGTGGGGTTGGTTGTCACACACTATGGGGTTGGTTGTCGCACACCATGGGGTTGGTTGGCACACACTGTGGGGTTGGTTGTCACACACTATGGGGTTGGTTGTCACACACTATGGGGTTGATTGTCACACACTATGGGGTTGGTTGTCACACACTATGGGGTTGGTTGGCACACACTATGTGGTTGGCACACACTATGGGGTTGGTTGTCACACACTATGGGGTTGGTTGTCACACACTATGGGGTTGGTTGTCGCACACTATGGGGTTGGTTGTCACACACTATGGGGTTGGTTGTCACACTATGGGGTTGGTTGTCGCACACTATGGGGTTGGTTGTCACACACTATGGGGTTGGTTGTCACACTATGGGGTTGGTTGTCACACACTATGGGGTTAGTTGTCACACACTATGGGGTTGGTTGTCACACTCTATGGGGTTGGTTGTCACACTATGGGGTTGGTTTTCACACTCTATGGGGTTGGTTGTCACACACTATGGGGTTGGTTGTCACACACTATGGGGTTGGTTGTCACACACTATGGGGTTGGTTGTCTCACACTATGGGGTTGGTTGTCACACACTATGGGGTTGGTTGTCGCACACTATGGGGTTGGTTGTCACACACTATGGGGTTGGTTGTCGCACACTATGGGGTTGGTTGTCGCACACTATGGGGTTGGTTGTCACACATTATGGGGTTGGTTGTCACACTATGGGGTTGGTTGTCACACTATGGGGTTTGTTGTCACACACTATGGGGTTGGTTGTCACACACTGTGGGGTTGGTTGTCACACACTATGGGGTTGGTTGTCGCACACCATGGGGTTGGTTGTCACACACTGTGGGGTTGGTTGTCACACACTATGGGGTTGGTTGTCACACACTATGGGGTTGATTGTCACACACTATGGGGTTGGTTGTCACACACTATGGGGTTGGTTGGCACACACTATGTGGTTGGCACACACTATGGGGTTGGTTGTCACACACTATGGGGTTGGTTGTCACACACTATGGGGTTGGTTGTCGCACACTATGGGGTTGGTTGTCACACACTATGGGGTTGGTTGTCACACTATGGGGTTGGTTGTCGCACACTATGGGGTTGGTTGTCACACACTATGGGGTTGGTTGTCACACTATGGGGTTGGTTGTCACACACTATGGGGTTAGTTGTCACACACTATGGGGTTGGTTGTCACACTCTATGGGGTTGGTTGTCACACTATGGGGTTGGTTTTCACACTCTATGGGGTTGGTTGTCACACACTATGGGGTTGGTTGTCACACACTATGGGGTTGGTTGTCACACACTATGGGGTTGGTTGTCACACACTATGGGGTTGGTTTTCACACACTATGGGGTTGGTTGTCGCACACTATGGGGTTAGTTGTCGCACACTATGGGGTTGGTTGTCACACACTATGGGGTTGGTTGTCACACACTATGGGGTTGGTTGTTGCACACTATGGGGTTGGTTGTCAAACACTATGGGGTTGGTTGTCACACACTATGGGGTTGGTTGTCACACACTATGGGGTTGGTTGTCACACACTATGGGGTTAGTTGTCACACACTATGGGGTTGGTTGTTGCACACTATGGGGTTGGTTGTTGCACACTATGGGGTTGGTTGTCACACTATGGGGTTGGTTGTCGCACACTATGGGGTTGGTTGTCACACACTATGGGGTTGGTTGTCACACACTATGGGGTTAGTTGTCGCACACTATGGGGTTGGTATTCACACACTATGGGGTTAGTTGTCGCACACTATGGGGTTGGTTGTCACACACTATGTTGTTGGTTTCCAATATTTACAATTTGACATGAAAAACACAAAAAGTCCTCTCACCTCAAGTTCAGCTGTCTTACTCCAGAGAAGACTATGTAGGTGAGCTCTGATCCTAATTCTGGAAATGTCCATACCCCAATTTGAGAGACAGTACCCTCTGGTGGCGAGATATAACCAGTGTGCCAACCAACCCGTGTGACAACCAACCCCATTCTCCCTTATGTCAATGTGAAATAAACCCTTATTGATGTCAATGCAAGATGATTGGACTACATTCATTCATCCTGATGAGGAGGACACATCAACCAAGTCCCGGTAAAGCAGCCCCTCAGTGGCTTATAGGTGTTTTGTTTCGTTTGGCGAAAGAAAGCCACTACAGCTGTTTTTGTTGTGTCTTTTGGAAAAGCAGTCTAAAAACTACAATTTCTATGACCCTCACCCACTGTTGCCAAGTAAAACAGACACTGTATTGACCTCAGTTTTATCTATGTTGTCTTTTATGTCTTTGAAATCCTGTTTTCCTTCAATCTTTAATAAAAACAGTCTAAAAACTACAATTTCTATGAGCCTCGCCCACTGTTGCCAAGTAAAAAAGTCACTAAATTGACATCAGTTTGATGTATCTTGCCTTTAATGTCTTTGAAATCCTGTTTTTGTTGTGTCTTTTGGAAAAGCATTCCAACAACTGCAATTTCTATGAGCCTCACCCACTGTTGCCAAGTCCAAAAGTCATTAAAGTGACGCTTACAAACTTCAGTTTGTATGTATCTTGCCTTTAATGGTCTTTAAAATCCTGTTTTCGTTGTGTCTTTTGGAAAAGCAGTCTAAAAACTACAGTAGCTATGAGCCTCGCCCACTGTTGCCAAGTCAAAAAGTCACCAAATTGATGCATTAAAAGCTGCAGACCTTAGTCGTATGTATCTTGTCTTTTATGTCTTTGAAATCTTGTTTTTGTTGTGTCCTATTGAAAAGCAGTCCAAAAACTACAATCTCCATGAGCCTCACCCACTGTTGCCAAGTCAAAAAGTCACCAAATTGATGCTTTAAAAGATACAGATTGCATTACCACTCTATTCAACATTGTTTTAACCTTTTTTTGGTAAAAACACAACCTCTGTGACTGAATGAATTGTCAGATTTATCTTGACACTTTCCTCAAATGCTCCCCCCCCAAACTCTGTCGCTACACTACACATCAGCAGTGAAACCTCAGCTTGAGGTCTGATGTTTCCTCCTGTGCCTCGCAATCAAATCGGCGCCTAACAAACCCTCACCTCCAGTCATCAGCGACGCATCCTGTGCATAAGAATGAGTCTGCCTCTTTTGAAAAGCTGTGGCATCTAACAGAGACACCCACTGACTCTTTACATAACGCCTTTTTTTTTTTTTACAGCACCTATTTACCTTGAAATGATGTTGCCAAGTAACAACATCCTGAGTCTGTTGTGTGTGTGTGTGTGTGTGTGTGTGTGGGCGGATGACTGTAGGTGCGCCTGCTTGCAGGTGTGTGTGTGTGTAAGTGATGGATGTTCTTAAGAGCCATTACAGCCTCTAAACGTAGGGATCTAACAGAGGCCAGGCAAATTACTCCAAGTCCTCTTTGCTCGAATGCACAGCTTTCTGAATATGCAGCCGTGAACTCGTATATTACCTCCGTACATGAATCCTTAATGCTGCTAACGCCCCCCCCCAATCTTGCAAAGGGCAAAACAATTTACGAGGCTGCACCTGCTTTTCCTGCATCACTCACATCTCTCTTTCCAGCAGCTCGCTCCTTCCCCTCTTTGTCGGTGTGAGCTGCTTAACTGACACACGTGCAACAGTAATTCCCTTCTTAGTGAGCGGGATTAATATTTAATTCATGGCAAGCCTTTTATCAATAACCTGCTATGCATTCATTGTTCTCTCTATCTATTAGGGTGGCTTTGCAGCTTTTGGTGTATCAGAAGGAGTGTTAAGTGTATTCATGCAATAGATGGAGGAGATAGGAGGGTATTAGCGTTGTCTCGGAGGTATTACAGAGCAGTGGAGGTCAGCGGGGTGACAAGATCCTTAATTCTATTAGCGGCGCAACATTCTGCAGCGTACATTTCTATAAGTAGAAGTCCTGACTCCATACTGCTTTCTGAACCTCTTTGTGCTTCAAGTTGTGCTGATCCTGGGAGGGTTTTTTTAAAAATGGAACATGTTCGCTCGAGGCAGATGTGTGTCTAACATGAGTCTAGTCCTGCTGGAGGTTTCTGCCTGTTAAAGGAAGTTTGTCTAACATGAGTCTGGTCCTGCTGGAGGTTTCTGCCTGTTAAAGGAAGTTTGTCTAACATGAGTCTGGTCCTGCCTGTTTAAGGAAGTTTGTCTAACATGAGTCTGGTACTGCCTGTTAAAGGAAGTTTGTCTCACATGAGTCTGGTCCTGCCTGTTTAAGGAAGTTTGTCTCACATGAGTCTGGTCCTGCTGGAGGTTTCTGCCTGTTAAAGGAAGTTTGTCTAACATTAGTCTGGTCCTGCTGGAGGTTTCTGCCTGTTTAAGGAAGTTTGTCTCACATGAGTCTGGTCCTGCCTGTTTAAGGACGTTTGTCTAACATGAGTCTGTTGCTGCTGGAGGTTTCTGCCTGTTAAAGGCGCTTTGTCTAATATCAGTCTGGTCCTGCCTGTTTAAGGAAGTTTGTATAACAGGAGTCTGGTCCTGCCTGTTTAAGGAAGTTTGTCTAACATGAGTCTGGTCCTGTCTGTTTAAGGAAGTTTGTCTAACATGAGTCTGGTCCTGCTGGAGGTTTCTGCCTGTTAAAGGAAGTTTGTATAACAGGAGTCTGGTCCTGCCTGTTAAAGGAAGTTTGTCTAACATGAGTCTGGTCCTGCCTGTTTAAGGAAGTTTGTATAACAGGAGTCTGGTCCTGCTTGTTAAAGGAAGTTTGTCTAATATCAGTCTGGTCCTGCCTGTTTAAGGAAGTTTGTATAACAGGAGTCTGGTCCTGCCTGTTAAAGGAAGTTTGTATAACAGGAGTCTGGTCCTGCCTGTTTAAGGAAGTTTGTATAACAGGAGTCTGGTCCTGCCTGTTAAAGGAAGTTTGTCTAACATGAGTCTGGTCCTGCCTGTTAAAGGAAGTTTGTCTAACATGAGTCTGGTCCTGCCTGTTAAAGGAAGTTTGTCTAACATGAGTCTGGTCCTGCCTGTTAAAGGAAGTTTGTCTAACATGAGTCTGGTCCTGCCTGTTAAAGGAAGTTTGTCTAACATGAGTCTGGTTCTGCTGGAGGTTTCTGCCTGTTAAAGGAAGTTTGTCTAACATGAGTCTGGTGCTCTGCTCATGGTGGATTAAGATGAGATCAGACAGAGTCCTGTCTGTAAGATGGGACTGGATCATATCCTGTGTCTGTGTTGGGTCTCTTTTCATAATTTGACATAGAGTGCAAACCTGCTCTGTTTGTAAAAGCATCTTGAGATAACATTTGTTTTGATTTAGTGCTTTATAAATAACGAAGGTGTTGCTATCCTCCATTTTTGCAAGGCTACCGCTGCACAGAATTGTGACGTGTGTCGCTGTTAAGTGACGTGAAAGTATCAAATGCGCATCAAATCCGCTTTGGCCTTTCACACTGAGGTCGCATTGAGAAAAATCTGATCTGTATCTGATTCAGGACCACATATGGAAGTGGTCAGATTTGGGCCAGATTTGAGTGTTCACACTGCCTCTAAAATATCTGACCTGGTCACTTAACCCCCCAAAAAATCGAATTTGGGCCACTTTTGCCTGCAGTGTGAACATAGCCTTTTGAGTCCACGTCAGGCTAAGTTCTTATGCACCAAAAAAGGACGATGTGGAACTATGGCCTAGGCTATGGCATAGGCTATTTTTTCCTTTTATTAGATAAGACGGCTGAAGATAGACTGGTAATGTGGGGAGTGGAGGGTGGGGGATGACATGTAACAAATGGTCGAGGTTGGGAGTTGACCCAGCGACCACTACGACCAGGACTACAGCCTCTGTCCATGAGGCGCTCACACAATCCACTAGGCTAACAGCGCCCCCTGTCATGCTAACTTTGATAAACAAATGAACACTTATAGAATACATTTAAATGTACACTAATAGTATACCTTTCAAAAACTATGAAAATTTTATGAGTCCGATTAAACTTAAATTTAGTCCTTAAATATTAAGAATCAAAGACGTTAACGGTAATAACATACTGTTAAAGTGCACTGTCATACTACAAACAGTAAAGAATGTGGGGAAACTTCAGTCCATTTATTTATAAGGGGGGGTCAACACTCCTTTGTGTGACCTTCAAAATAAAATTGTTTGTAAATACAGTTTATTTGAAACTTTTTGGCATTATTATTTGAGTCCATTCTTAGGTAAGTAATGTAGTTATTTTTAAAACTGAGTGTTGTTTTTTCATGCAAAAGTAACAGAATCCCATGCATCTTATTTCCCTTAATACACAGGATATCAAATAGTGTGTAAAGTTCTGTCCATAGAGAAAGCATGTTGTGATGTAAGTGGCCTTTGGCTCCACCTTGTGGCCGAATTTCTCACCATTTCATATGGATTTGCGTCATCACCCTTCCTCGAGCTGTGGAAATCCGTGACCAACCCCTGTCATCAAGTTAGGGAAGGTAAGACTAAAACCAAATATAAGGGGATTCCGCCTTCAAAATAAAACATCTACATCATCAGAGAGAACTGAACATTACTCCAGTTCCTTTTGGCTTTTAGTTTTGTTTTTTTTTAGCATGTGAAGAAAGTAATCAAGAATGTAAAAGAAATGTAGTTGATAAAAATGATTAGTACTCAAAAATATTTCTGTTAGTATTTTTTTCATGGGGCTAATTTGGACTTCATAATTATAAGTAAAAATATGTTTTAGAGGGAAGAAGTGGTTAGAAGTTTCCGGACAACTCAGGAGATTGTATGTTTGTTTTTAATTATTTTAATTTATTTATTTACTTTATTCAATCCATTCATTCATCCATTTGTCTTTTATTCATTTATGTATTTATTTTCTTTTTATTGTTCTATGATATAATACAAAATTAAATTAATTATTGTTGGTTTTGATGTACAATTACACTTCTTAAATCAAAGAACATATAACCAAAAATTATAAATGAGACCCGAATATAAATCTTGAATGTATGTAACATAATTTCCCAACAAAAAGATACTTGAGAAAAAAAAAAAAGTTATGTGCTAAAAAGTAAAAACTTAACATAACACAGCAATGGAAGCCAGACTCACATCGCTGACCCCGCCCATCCTGTACTGACTCTGTGGCTGATGATATATTATTATTATTATAATGCATATTACATTATATTATATAATTATTATTATATTATGCTATGTTAAATTATATTACTATTATTTACTACAACTGATCATGTTACTATTATATAGCACTTATTTTTACTATTCTCTCTATCTTCATACAGTCATATAACATACCTATATATATTTATTTATATTGTTACAATCTGTCATAACCAAACCATAATCTCACCACGTTAACTTGTTGCTACAGAGTAAAATTTGTTCTACTCTTTATTTATCTAAACTATTCTTGATTTGTGCTTATGTCAGTGTTGCTGCAACAACCAATTTCCCCCCCGAGGATCAATAAAGTATTATCTTATCTTGTCTTATATGATCGCTGTAAATAACTGAATAAACTGGACTGGTCCACCAACACTGATGCCATCTACAGGAAGGGACAGAGCAGACTGTTCTTCCTGAGGAGACTCAGGTCCTTCAGTGTCTGCAGCAGGCTTCTGAAGACCTTCTACCAGTCTGTGGTGGCCAGTGCTCTGTTCTTTGCTGGGGCGTGCTGGGGTGGAGGCATCAAGACGGGTGAGGCCAGCAAGCTCAACAAGCTGGTAAAGAAGGCCCGCTCTGTGGTTGGCCTAGAACTGGACAGTCTGGAGTCAGCCTGGATAACCCCTCTCACCCTCTCCATGATGAGCTGTGGCTGATGGGGAGCTCGTTCAGTCAGCGCATCATTCCACCACGGTGCAAGACTGAACGCTTCAGGCGCTCCTTTGTGCCCACCGCCATCAGACCATCAACAGTAACGGAGGCCACAGACTGCACCACGTTGGTCATTACCAACCATAATCACTCCATGTCAACCTGTCACTACTGAAACCTTTTTTAATACTGCCTTTAATTACTGCTATTTAATCTAAATTCCATTGTAACATTGTGTATATCTAAAATGTATTCTATCTTTATTTATCTATTTTTATTTTATTTTACTTATTGAAACTTCTTCTTGATTGTACTCATGTCTGGGTTGCTGTAACAACTGAATTTCCCCCCTGGGGGATCAATAAAGTAATATCTTATCTTATCTTATCTTAGAGTCACTTTGAAATCTTTGAAATCTGAAATTTGCTTGAGCCTCATTGCTGCTTTTTTGTTTATGATAATAGTAAAAAGATACAGCAGACACTCTGCATAAAGACATCTAATTTTTTTTAACATCCCTCATACTTTTTTCATGATTAATAATTAATGAATACGTGTGATTTTATTTTGAAACTACCAAACGGAAGTTGTGGATTTTGGGGCGTAACTTTACAGTGTTTGTGTTTTTCAGAGCGAACAGTGTACAGTGCAGCCATTTCTCTCCTCGGAGTCTCCCTGTTCTTTAGCATTGCTGAAGCTCAGTACTTCTGTCTGGCAGTGCGCACTTAGGAATAACTCCGAGTTCACGTAGATCTCTCTAGAAGCTCCTCGGCTGGTTCTCCTGCCAGCTGAACCTCGTCGGGATGGACCCAGCAAGCCGTTACCAAGTGGTGAGTGGAACCAACGGGACCATAACACCGTCTGATAGCTGTTAGCTTGGCCTGCCTGTCACAGGAAAACAAGGCCGTGGTGGAATAAACACCCCTCTTTACTTTGTGATATTAAACTAGAAAGACTTCTATAAGAAGACACAACAGACTCCATGTTGCTGCTGTAGTGAACCTGTACCAGTGTTGTGTCTTTGCTGGTGTTTTAAACAGTTTCGTCTCTAATCCAGCACTTCCGCATCGGTTAGGCTATCAGTAGCAAGCTAGCTAAAATAATCTAGATAATCTTAACATTTCAAAATCTGTGTTTCGTAGAAGAATGACAATTCAATTTAAAAAACTAAGTATTTAATTAACATTAATTAAGCTAGGTGGTTGTTGACAAGCTAACTTAAATAGCTTCTTGTCATTAGCACTGGAAAAGGAATGTAGCATCTGGTTGACGTTTATGTGGCTGTGAAATACTTTTAACATTCACAGAAGCAATGTTATTACAGGCTAGGAGCCAGAGCAAGCTCTAAGGATGTTCCTTTTTAACATTTTTCCACTTGAATTTATAGTTAGCCCATAATTTGTGTCCCAAAAACCCATATTTGTGTCATATTGTGATGATGTAAGTTGTAAATATTGCATTTACAGGTATATATTTAAAATTCACAGAAGCAATGTTATTACAGGCCAGGAGCCCGAACCAGCTGTAAGGATGTTGCTTTTTAACATTTTTCCACTTGAATTTATAGTTAGCCCATAATTTGGGTCCCAAAAACACATTTTTGTGACATATTTTGGGCGTCATGATGTAGTTGTAAATATTGAATTCATGGGTATATATTTAAAATTCACAGAAGCAATGTTATTACAGGCCAGAAACCAGAACCAGCTCTAAGGATGTTCCTTTTTAACATTTTTCCACTTGAATTTATAGTTAGCCCATAATTTGGGTCCCAAAAACCCATATTTGTGTCATATTGTTATGATGTAAGTTGTAGATATTGCATTTACAGGTATATATTTAAAATTCACAGAAGCAATGTTATTACAGGCCAGGAGCCAGAACCAGCTCTAAGGATGTTCCTTTTTAACATTTTTCCACTTGAATTTCTAGTTAGCCCATAACTGGGGTCCCAAAAAAACATTTTTGTGACATATTTTCAGCATGATGATGTAAGTTGTAAATGTTGAATTCATGGGTATATTTTTAAAATTCACAGAAGCAATGTTATTACAGGCCAGGAGCCAGATCCAGCTCTAAGGATGTTCTTTATTTTAACATTTTTCCACTTGAATTTCTAGTTAGCCCATAATTTGGGTCCCAAAAACACATTTTTGTGACATATTTTGGGCGTCATGATGTAAGTTGTAAATATTTAATTCATGGATATATATTTAAAATTCACAGAAGCAATGTTATTACAGGCCAGGAACCAGAACCAGCTCTAAGGATGTTCCTTTTTAACATTTACCACTTGAATTTCTAGTTAGCCCATAATTTGGGTCCCAAAAACACATTTTTGTGACATATTTTGGGCGTCATGATGTAAGTTGTAAATATTGAATTCATGGATATATATTTAAAATTCACTAAAGCAATACAGGCCAGGAGCCAGATCTAGCTCTAGGGATGTTCCTTTTTAACATTTTTCCACTCAAATTTTCAGTTAGCCTATAATTTGGGTCCCAAAAAAACATATTTGTGACATATTTTGGGCATGATGATGTAAGTTGTAAACATTGCATTCACAGGTATATATTTAAAATTCACAGAAGCAATGTTATTACAGGCCAGGAGCCAGAACCAGCTCTAAGGGTGTTCCTTTTTAACATTTTTACACTTGAATTTCTAGTTTTGGGCATGATAATGTAAGTTGTAAATATTACATTCATGGGTATGACATTTGGTAAAAAGTCTATTGAAGCAAAGAAGGACGTCCCAAAATAAGACACTGATGTTTGCTGACACTGAATTTAACATTATGATTCACTAAATTCTCAAAAAGACAAATAAAGCAAAGTCTACCGTGTAAACTCCCTTATGCAATGATTAGTCATTTACATTGATACAACTTTCTGAGTTTGTAAGTGTCAATTTGAGATCTTTTGTGAATGATAATGTTAAATTTAGTCTTAGCAAACCCTAGTATCTTATCTTTTTACTTCCCCTATGCTTCAAGAGACTCTTTTAATGTCTTTTAGAGAGGTTTTTGGGACCTAGAGAACTAAGAACCCCAAATTTGGAGCAGTTGTGATTATTTTGGGATGGCCCAGTAGTGAAAAAAGGGTCACTAAAAACATCCTGGGTGCTGATTCTGGCTCTTTATCTTGTTTACTTAGTGTTCTCTTGATAATGAGACACTTTGCCTTGTCACCGTGATAGGCCACTCTATGACATGCTATAAAGGAACTTTAACCCACTTCTGTGTTTGGTTGGTCGGTGCTTTTAGAACTCTGAGGATATGAAACTAAGTTGGTATTATGGGGAAACACGAGTAAATCAAACACAAATGCACGTCTGGATTGGGCTTCCCTTCCACAGCCTGCAGTTCTGGGTACGGGAGTGACAATTCCTAAGGGTCAAGAGTCAGCCAAAGCAAATGAGTGTTGCGCTTTAACTTTTCAACCCTGGCCAAAGTGCAGATTTCAACAACTGAATTCAATAATATTTAACTTAATAAGAACATCTGGGGAATGGGTACTTCAAGGTTCTAGCCAATCAGATACAAGTGATCTGATATTGTAGAATCTAAGTCCAGACTACGCTTCAACACTTTCCCAAATTCTACCCTCCAGCTTTCTTCTTCTTCTTGTCTAAATGGCGTCCAGGTTTCTGCTACCTTTGAGTCATTAAGACTCACAAGGAGGCTTGCGGCTACTTTCTCAAGATCTTATGTAACGGCGTATGCGCAAGGGAGCGTTATGCTTTTGTCCTTGATTCTCAGCCAGTCACCGCCTCGCACATCAAACATGTGCTCGTGGGAGTTTTTCAGAAGGTGCTATGACTTCCAGGGAGTAGTTGAGATCATTTAGTGCATGCTGACGTATGGCTTTGACTGGATATCTCTTCTCTGTGATTACTCAGCTCTGACTTCTTTGTTATCAGGCTGACCTAAGATGGCATATGAAGGGCGTTTTTTCCCTTTTGTGGTTAAGATAATTACTATTGCTCAATGGAAGAAGTGACTTAAAATAGATGATTCAGTCATCTCTTCTATGTAACACTTAAGTTATAATCAGAAACTAAATTCAAGGAATAAAATGGGTTGATGTGACATTTTCAATAATGTTTTATTTTTCAGGATGCAAACTAAACTAAGGTATATGAAGGGTTGTGATGTTGTTTTAATAAGGTAACACAAATAAATGGAACAACCGCATACTTCAAGGCGATTAAGGGGAACAAAGTCATTATTTTAGAGCGTGGTTAAGGAAAATGTTTTTCTACATTGTATTTGGTTTCATTTTTTATTCTCAGATTAAAGTCAGAATTATGGGGGGAAAAATCAGCATAATCAGGGAAAAATTCCAACTTTAATTTTAGAATTTTGAGATGAAAAAAAGAATTTCTTAATGTAATTTTTTTTTAATTCCCAGATTGGAGTCAGAATTATTAGAAATAAGTCATGATTCTGATTTTTTGTAAAAATTCTGAGATTGAAGTCAGCTCTGAGGAAAAGTGAATTTTGGAGGTCAGGGGAAAGAAAAACATTTTTTTAAGCTGTAATCTTTTTTTTTTACTCTTGAAATCCAAATCAGAATTATGGAAAAAAAAATCAGCATTATCAGGGAAAGTGTAAATTCCTACTTAAATTTCAGAATTCTTAAATTTTGGAGTGCGGACTAGCAAAAAAATCTTTTTTTTTTTAAATTGTATTTTTTTTGTTTTATCAAACTGAAGTCAGAATTATTAGGAATAAGTAATGATTCATATTTTTTGTCAGAATCCTGAGATTAAATTCACAATTATTAGGAAAAGTCTGAATTTTGGGGGGCAGGGAAAGAAAAACATTTTTTAAGCTGTTTTTTTTTTCTTCTGAGATTAAAGACAGAATTATGAAAAAAAATCATCATTATCAGGCAATGTGCAAATTCCTACTTTAATTTCAGAATTCTTAGAAGAAAGTCAGAATTATGAGAAATAAGCCACAATTCAAATTTCTTGTCTCAGTACTGAGAATAAAATCACAATTCTGAAGAAAGGTCAGAATTTTAGAGGCAGGGAAAGAAAAACATTTTTGAAGCTGTTTTTTTTATTTTTGGAGTAAAATGTCAGAATTATGAGGAAAAGGTCAGAGTTCTAACTTTTTGTCAGATTACTGAGATTAAATTCACAGTTCTGAGGAAAAGTCAGATTTCTAGGGGGCAGGGAACGAAAAAAAATGTAATCTGTCATTTTCTTTTTAATTCTGAGATTAAAAGCAGCATTATAAGTAAAAGTCAGAATTATGACTTTAATTCCAGTGTTCTGAAAAAATAGTCAAAATTCTAAGATTAACGTCCTAATCCTGAGGAAAAAGTCTGAATTTTGGAGGACAGGGAAAGAAAAAAATTTTTAAGCTGTTTTTTATTTTTTGGGTTTGAATCTGAGAATAAAGTCAGAATGTTTAAGAAAAAGTCAGAACTCTTATTTTTATCTCAGAATTACATTTTTTTTTTTAAATGACACCTTTTAAAAAACATTCTTTGCTTGCCCACCCTCCCATAAATGTTCTTCAGTGGCCCTTATCCTCTCTGTACCTCCCAGCCTGAACAAGCTGAACCAGCTTCTCCACATTGATTCTGCTTTAGGTAATCAAAGCGTCTGCAGTGCAACACATGATTAGTCAGTGGCTGTTGTGTGTTATTATTACAGGGTATTATTCAACCAATGAAGGTTTATATCAGCTGTAGCGTCATGTTAGAACACAACATTACAAGGTGAGTCATTCTCAAGGCCTGGTTGAACAGAGAGAGTGAGCCTCCCTCTCTTAGATTCCCCTGAAGCTGCTCTGTAGCCGTCATGTTCCCTTCACCCTCTGTAATTTCAGACGGCTTCTGGCTCTTCGTCAGGCGAAAATTAACGCACTTAAGTCTGCCACCAGCTCTCTCAGCTGCAGCACACACACTCGTTAACTGATCACTTTCCCCACGGTGTGTGTGTGCTGACAATATCACACATTCTGATGGGGGCAAATAGTGATGCTCGTACCCTGCCCAGCAAACACACATATGACACCAGTCATTATGTTCCAACTCAAGCTAGCTATCACAGTGGTGACTGAGCTTGTGTACATTCCTCACGGAATCAAGAGCGTTTTATTCTGAAAATGAACAGGATGTTGTCATTTTGTTGTGGTGCCTGACTTCCTGTCCCGCTCCATCTGCTCGGCTGAGATTGATGCGTCGTGCTCTGGCATCCGGCAAAAATAGAAGTCTTGCGCATCTGATCCGTTGCGTTGTTGCGTTCCGACCGCCGAACTAGAGACGCAGCCGGATTGGATCCAGTGGAAGTTAACACATTGACTAGAATAGAAAGCTATCAGATTTGTCCATAGAGGGCGCCAAAATCAACACCAACTGAAAGTCTTTCACAACAGATTTAACGCACTTTCAAAATAAAGCATAGAACTAAAGAATTGCAGGAAAAAAATTAAACTCTTGAAAATTCTATTTGGGCTTTCACATACCCAAAATGTACTGAAACCAAAATCTTAAGATCACTAATAATAAATGCAAATACAAGCACAGATATGTGAATTTATTAAAGGCCAGTAATGAAAAATGCAAACCATAAATATCAGCAGGAGTGTTTTATATCCTGGTAATGCTTATCTTGTCTATATATGAATTTCAGAAATTAACAGAAAATACAACAAGATAATCAAGATACTATTTAGATACTAGCGGTTTTGGCATGCCCCCATGTATGCTATAGACCTTGTTGCTGGATCGCTGGTTCCACCATATGCAACATGTCTTCCCCCACTCTCTACCCTACACAGTCTGAGATCTCCGGGAAAGAAAAACATTTTTTAAACTGTAGTTTTTAATTTTTTAAAATCAGAATTATGAGTAAAAAGTCAGAATTATGACTTAAATTTTAGTGTTCTGAAAAAATAATCAGAATTATAAGATTAAAGTCTCAATCCTGAAGAAAAAGTCTGAATTCTGGAGGCGGCAAACAAAAAAAAAATTTAAGCAGTTTTTTAATTTTTTTGGTTTGAATTTGAGTGTAAAGTCAGAATGTTTAAGAAAAAGGCAGAATTCTTATTTTTATCTGACAATTACATTTTTTAAAAATGACACCTTAAAAAACATTCTTTGCTTGCCCACCCTCCCAAAATGTTTTTCAGGGGCCCTTATTATCTCCGTACCTCCCAGCTTGAACAAGCTGAACCGGCTTTTTCACATTGATTTTAAGCTGTAATTTAAATTTTTACCTCTGAGATTGAAGTCAGAATTATGAAATAAAGTCAGCATAATCAGGGAAAGTGTTAATCCCTACTTTAATTTCAGAGTTCTGTGATGGAAGTCAGAAAATGTTTTTCATAGTTTTTTTAATTCAGATAAAAGTCAGAATTAATTCAAATTTTTGTCATAACTCTGAGATTAAAGTCACAATTCTGAGAACAAGTCTGATTTCAAGGGGGCAGGGAAAGACAAACATTTTTTAGATTATAATTTCTTTTTTTTTTTTTACATCTGAGGTTAAATTCAGAATGATGAAAAAAAAAGTCAAAAGCAATGTTAAAGAATTTCAACTATAACGAAAAATTTGATTTAGCCATTTTTCAATTCTTATTCAAATGAGATGAGATCATGAAAATATTGAAATCAAGATATCCAGATATGAAAAAATAAATAAATCACACCTGTCTCTTAAACTTAAAACACAAGACAATGAGCTCTCTCTGATGTATCATTTAATTTCACTCAATACTGTATTTACACTGTACATATAAAGCCCAAACCAAAGAGCAGAATTTAACATTTTCAAAGCTATAAGCTATAACTGACCTATTTTCAGTTGCATTGTCCTGATTAAGTAACGTTAAATTCAACTCAAAAGAATACTTGAAAGTGAAAAAAAACACCTTCTTCTTAGTACTATGAAATAACTGAAATGTTAAATCCTGAAAAAGACCACATTCTGTTAATGTGCTTGTTTTTCTGCCTGTTGAAAAACAAAAACAGATTGTGCAAAGCTCATGTTACATAATCTGTTGATTACGTCTGGGCTGCTGTTAGACATCAGCTGTGATGTCAGACTGTAAAACAGCTGAAATCCCCCAAACACAGCATCCAGCCTCTGTCAGATCCCAGTGACTGCCGCCCACCAGTCCTCCGTTTGTTGGATCAAGACTGCTGCCAGTTTTAGAAACCTGAAACAGGCTGAACATTCCCCTGAGCCCCGACACTTTCCTGCCTGACTGATCAGCTGATCTTGTGCCCTCTGTCCCGTCTCATCCTCTCCTACAGTTGCACAATGAGGACGACTCTTCAGAGGCGTCTACCAGCGAGCAGCAGCCGTGCACGTCCGCAGCAGCAGTAGCAGCAGCAGCAGCAGCCACACAGGCTGGCGCGTGCAGCCAGGACCAGAGCGAGGCCCAAGCTCAGGCCTGCGCTGCTCCTGCCCTCGCAGCAGGAGAGCCGTCATGTTCGAGGATTCAGGGGGAAACTGACGCACCTCCGCCCCCCTACGCTTTTATCGACCTGGGAGCGACTGCTGCATCGCCTGGTGTGTATGAATGGGATCTCTTGGTGGAATCACTTCCCAGAAAGTGCCTCCACAAACAGCCACAGCAGCGGTTGTGTGGCTCTTTTTATGTGGCAGTTTGTGGAATGTCCTTACTCATGAGTCAGCTGTGATTTGCCTTCCTTTTTTCTTCCCTCACATTACCTCGTTTTTCTCTTCATCGTCCAAACAGAGTCTAGTTTCCAACCCGACTTCCCAGTGCCTCCTCCCTACAGCGTTGCAACCTCACTGCCCACATATGATGAAGCAGAGAAGGCCAAAGCGGCTGCCATGGCTGCCTCGACTGTGGAGGTGATGCCTCGGGTGAGGACGAATGCTCACACACAGTCCTTAAAATCAATTTGGTACCTTCCCTTTTCCACCAAAGTGGCCCTGGTGCTAGTTCTTGGCTGGTGCTGGTGCTAGTTCAGAGTTGGCGAAGACTTTCCAAGAACCAGCTAGCTTTTCCATGGGCAAAGGCAACCAGAGAGCCACATCACAAGTCCCCTGCCCCTAATGTAAGCGGTTCTTTCTTGTAGCCCAGCAAGGAGTTGGTGCTATCGGTTTTCTGGCTTGGGGCCCAGTTCCTAGGAAGGTTAAAATACTTAAAACTGGTCCCAGATTAGGCACTGGCGCTAAACCATCCCTGGAACTGACTTGATGGAAAGGGGTTACAAGTCAGCTTCAGGGATGGTTTGGAGCCAGTGCCTTATCTGGAACCAGTTCTTTATTATTTATCTGGTTCCAGATTATGCACTGGCCACGAACCATCCCACAACTGACTTGATGGCAAAAGGGGCACAAGTCAGTTCCAGGGATGGTTTGGAGCAAGTGCCTTATTTGGACCCAGTTCTTTGTGTTTCAACCACCTAAGAACTGTCCCTTAACCAGAAAAAAAAGTTCCTGAGTAGCACCAAGTGAGTCCCCAGCCCCTGATGTAAGTGGTTCTTTCTTGTAGCCCAGCAAGGAGTTGGTGCTTACTGTTTTTTCTGGCTTAGGGCCCAGTTCCTAGGTGGTTGAAACACCAAAAACTGGTCCCAGATAAGGCACTGGCCTTGAACCATCCCTGGAAATGACTTGATGGTAAAGGGATAGATGATTCCAAAGAAGAGGGGCCTGATAACTGAAGGTTCTACCTCTCATGGCACTGACCCCGAACCGTCCCTGGAACTGACCCTTTTTTCACCAAGTCAGTTCCAGGGATGGTTCGGGGCCAGTGCCTAATCTGGTTCCAGATACAGGATAAAGAACTGGTTCCAGATAAGGCACTGGCGCCGAACCATCCCTGGCACTGACTTGATGGAAAAGGGGCACAGGTCAATTCCAGGGATGGTTTGGAGCAAGTGCCTCATTTGGAACCAGTTCTTTGTGTTTTGACCACCTAAGAACTGTCCCCAAACCAGAACAAAAAGTTCCTGAGTAGTACCAAGTGAGTCCCCAGCCCCTGATGTAAGTGGTTCTTTCTTGTAGCCCAGCAAGGAGTTGGTGCTTCCAATTTTTCTGTCTTAGGGCCCAGTTCCTAGGTGGTCGAAACACAAAAAAACTGGTCCCAGATTAGGCACTGGCCCCGAACCATCCCTGGAACTGACTTGATGGAAAAGGGGTACAAGTCAGTTCCAGTGATGGTTTGGGGCCAGTGCCTTATCTGGAACCAGTTCTTTATCCTTTATCCTTTATCTGGAACCAGATGAGGCACTGGCCCTGAACCATCCCTGGAACTGACTGGGTGAAAAAGGGATACAAGTCAGTTCCAGGGATGGTGTGGGGCCAGTGCCTTATTTGGAACAAGTTCTATGTGTTTCGACCACCTAAGAACTGTCCCTAAACCTGATAAAATGGTTCCAGAGTAGCACCAACTTCTTGTTGAGCAAGTAGAAGTAGTGCTTACATCATGGGCTGGGAGCAGGGGACTAGGGACGTGCAAAGCTAGCTGGTTCTTAAGAGGTTCTTGTTAAACCAACTCTGAACTAGTACTAGCAACAGCCAAGAACTAGCACCAGGGCCACTTCAAGTGGAAATGGGGTTGTGGATTCAAGAGTTACTTAACGGTAGCATCGGTTGAGATCCAAGTGACAGAAAGGAAGACTAATCTGTTGACTTAAAGCGGGTGTGTCTGTAAATGTTTGTTTCTTAACTGGACTTGTTTGCTTCCTCTAAATATACTTTGTGTGTGTGTTTGCGTTGACGTGTTTGCGTTGACGTGTTAGGACGATGAATTCCCACCCAGAGATGATTTCAGTGACGCTGATCAGCTACGAGTTGGGAATGATGGGATCTTCATGTTGGCCTTTTTCAGTAAGTCACGTTTTATCTGATGCGTATCTTGTATTTGTTTGTTTGTTTGGGGTGTTTTGGTCTTTATTGACAGGCGAGCTAAAGAGAGACAGGAAGCGTGGGGGAGTAGAGAGAGGGGGACTATAGCAACAAGGACTATAGCCTCATACATGGGGCGCACGCTTAAACTGCAAGGCCAACAGCACCCCTATTTGCAGGACATTTTTAAGAATACCAAAACCTGACAGTGGTGCTTTTCGACTGCAGGAAGTTTCCCCAGGAACTAAGGACCGTTTTGAGGAACTATGTGCATTTTAACAGCAGGACTCAGGTTCTTAATTTAGCTCTGGGGTAGTTAATCTCCCCTTGAAAAGCCCTTACTTTGGTGGTAGTACTTTCCAAAGGTCCAGGAACTAAGGGGGGGCGGGGCCTGCAATGCTGAACGTTTCTGATTGGAGTACACACTGTGTTTTTATTACCCCTAACGTCCACAATAACATCACACACACCTGTGATTCACTTGGTTGATTCAATAGTTGTGTTGCAGTAGCTTCAAGCCTACTGTGAATGCGTCACGATCAGCTCCCGGTGTTATGGTAACAAGTGTGACCCTGTAAACTGGGGACCTTCAGCTGTCGGGTTTACAACAGCTACTGAAACACGGGAGGAGTCTACGGGAATGCATTCTAGTTAATATTTTATATAAAAATATCCTCATCAGATAAGAATTGAATTATGAACTAAAGACATTTGTAAGGGAAACATGGGGCTGAAAGTCTCCACTTAACTGGGTCGCTCTTTAAACCGAAACACCGGGCAATCTCTACCATGGCCATGTTGAAACGGCTTAGTGTACTGCAATTACTTAAAATTATTCTTTCTACATACGTCACTGGCTTGTTTGCCACCACGGGAACCATTTAATTCCTGGAAGAGTTCCTTCTGGAACTAAAAGTTCCTGGAACTTTGCTCAAAATATTTGTTTGATAGCATGCTGAAAAGACTGGGAATGGACACTCTGGGCTTGAGTTGACAGAGATTGGATGAAATAGCCAACATTTGATATTGGATTTGACTGTCAAGTGGCATCTATATGGGGGAGTGGAGAGTGGGGGATGACATGCAGTAAATGGTCGAGGCTGGAATCGACTGTTAGGCCAAAGGTGCCCCAGGAACCAAAGATGTATGGTGGCTGATTTCTTCCTTTGTGCTTTTTGTCACTCCAGTGGCCTTCCTGTTCAACTGGATCGGGTTCTGCTTGTCCTTCTGTCTGACCAACACCATCGCCGGACGATACGGAGCCATCTGCGGCTTCGGCCTCTCCCTCATCAAGTGGATCCTCATCGTCAGGGTATGAGCGTTACTTCTTTACATCTGTCACATCCTTATTTTATGTAGTGTGTTCTTCTGTATTAACTGAAAGGGATGGTGTTTCTCTTCGTAGTTCTCGGACTACTTCACCGGATACTTCAATGGTCAATACTGGCTCTGGTGGATCTTCCTGCTGCTGGGTGAGTACCACTCAATCGTCATTGAATGGAAAAATCCCTGTGATTAATGTTTTTTGTCTTTTTTTTTCTTTTTGTGCAAGAAATGTGTTTTACAAGAAAAGGGTGACCAAGTGATGGTAGACAGAATAACAAGTAAACAAGGCACAAATATGGAAAACATAAAAAAACAAAAAACAGACAAACAGAAAAAAAAAGGTAAAAACAAAACAACAAAACAAAAAACCTAACAAACAAAAAACAATTGATGTTTATAAAAAAAATAGAGCAAAAATAACCTATAAAAAGTAAGCAATGAAAGAGGGAGAAAACAATAATAATAATAATAATAATAGGAAAGTAAATAAATATATTATATCATTAATGATAATGAAACAGAAACAGCTGAATGACAGTTTCCATAATTATCAATTTCCTGGGGTTAATATCAAACACAAAAAAATAAATAAGCAGATTATAAATATATAAATAAAAATGTGTAAAAATAAATACATAAATAAGTAGATAATAAAATATAAATATACATGTGTAAAAAAAAAAAAAAAAATACATAGATATTAATGTATAAATAAAAATGTATAAAAATAAATAAGTAGATAATAATAATATATATAAACATGTATAAAAAAAAACATAAGTAGATAATATAAACATGTGTATTAATAAATAACTAGATAATAATATATAAATCAATATGTAAAAATAAATAAATAAGTACATAATCATATAAATAAACATGTATAAAAATAAACAAATAAGTAGATACAAATATAAACATGTGTAAAAATAAATAAGTAGATAATATATACAAACATCTGTAAAAATAAATAAATATATATGTAGATAATATATATATATATATATATATATATATACAAACGTATGAAAATACTTAAGTAGGTAATATTATATATAAACATGTATAAAAATAATTAAATAAGTAGACAATAATATATATAAATATGTATAACAATAAATAAAGAAGTAGATAATAAATATATATATATATTTATTATATATATATATATATATATATATATATATATATATATAAAAATATATAAATAGAGATGAAGAGGAACTCATTTAATTTAAAAAAGGAGTAAAAAAACAACTTGTAAGAGTTTGTTTATACATAAAATTAATATAATAGCTACATAAATAATAATAATATAACTAACTAATAATAATAAAAAGAGGGAGGGGGAGGCTGAGGCTTAAATAATGATTGTGTAAGTGGGCCGTCAGTGCAGCGTTGAGGCTATGGGGCACAAGCTAGGTAAAGGCAGAGCAAGAGATTGGGCAGTAACAAAAGGGGTGATATATATATCTTTTATATTTTTTATTTTGTATTTTATTTTGGAATTTTTATGTACTAGGACGATGGTTTGATTGTCCCTTTTATTCTCATTGATGTATCATATTTTTCATATTGGATTTTTCCTCTCCGCAGGCCTGCTGCTCTTCTTCAGGGGATTCGTGAACTACCTTAAAGTCCGCAACATGTCCGAGAATATGGCCACCTCCCACAGAACACGCCTCTTCTTCCTCTACTAAAAGTAAACACGCCTCTTCTTCCTCTACTCAAAGTAAACACACACTCTTAGAATCATAACAGCAAGAAGAAAGTTTCTTATTCTTTCTTTTCCTCCACAGGTTTCTTTACCGTCGCCATTCCTTTCCAATGTGAAGTTCCTTCCCTCCCCCTCGAATGACCTGACCGAGGAGCCTTGCAGTGAAGAGAGGAGACAGGGGAAGGAATGAAGGAAAGACGTAGGAAGCAAAGCAGTCTCATTAAAAACATAACAAGACTCACAAAAAAACCGAGCCCCAAACAGGTCTTTGATGATCAGATCTCCTCCCCGGCTTTGTTTTCGTGTGTTTTCATTTCCCTTTGATTCAAAGCTCTCAACAAAGTCTGTTCCACCAAACACTCACAAATGTGTCTCCCAAGAGTCCTTTAAAGGCGTCTAACCTTCAGCCGACCCTCAGTTTGAAGATCCAAAAAGCAGAATTATTTTAAGACGGCGACACAGGAAATAAAAGCACAACTGAACGATGAATGAAATCCTATTGGAAGTGGAACCGGGACTTTTGGGGACCTGGATCAAACACGGGTCCCCAAACTAAACGCAGCTTATTCGCCCTCGTTTTGCCATTCCGCCTTTCTGTTTCAGGGCGTTCCGAACGAGTCTTACTTCCTGTGTGATGTGGCGTTTTGAAAACAGGCATCCACCCTAAAAAAAATTGGAAACTGCAATTTGAAGGATGCCCACCTGGGGGGGGGAAAGCACGCGCGTACACGCACAGGTCAGTTTACATATCACAGATCCTGATGCATTGTAGTGCTTTTAAAGCAAACTCGACCTTTGTTCCTGAAAGACGAAACGAGAATTTAGTTCCACTTTTCATCTTTCTGTTACAACTTCTTCGTTCGCTAAGCCCCGCTAGCGCCGGACTTTTAACGTCTTTAAAACCTCCGAGCTTTTGAACAAAACAAATTCCACCAGATCCCGTGTCCGGTCCTGTCTCTGACCCGTCAGATGTGTTAACTTCCACTGGATCCACTCCGTTGCGATCAGACACGCGAGACTTCTGTGTTTGCCGGATGATGCAGCACGACGCATCAATCTCAACAGAGCACATGGAGCGGGACAGGAAGTCAGACGCCACAACAATATGACAACATCCGGTTAATTTTCAGAATAAAACACCAGATCGTATTTCACTTAAATACAACAACAAACAGTCATGATGAGCAGAGCCAGGCCTGGAGTCAACAGGTCAGAGGTTTTCAGAGGACTAGAAAGACAACATGGATGAGGAGGAGGAGGAGAATCCTTGATTCAGTGAAAACCTCAGGTCACATGACTCCAGCTTGTCCGGCGGTCCTGCTCGACACGGATCTGGTGGAATCATTGCGAGAAACTAAAAACAGGCTCAAGCTCCAAAATGTGCACAAGAGGATCTCCCTCCAAACGCACTTCTCTCGACTCACCTGTAAGCCATTCGGACGTTTGAACCTATGCACGGCGCAATTTGAGATTTCGCACGCATCAAAAGCAAATACAACAACAAACCAGAATCAGTATGTATCTCAATCTGGGGCTCAGTTCTTTCCTGTAAACATGTAACAACAGTCTCTTCTTTCCCATCTCTGCTTTGTTTCAGGCAAAACAGCATCTGTAAGCTAAAGAGGAGCTTTTCAGTAATCGCTCCTTGAATAATCAGTGTTTTGTTTCTTTTTAAAGGCCGCTTCAGAGATAAGTGGCCCTGAGCTTGGACTGTGGAAGAGCTTAGCCTCTTGTGCTTTGGAATTGGATCAGCATTTAACATGCATTGCAGTAGGTAGGTAGGTAGGCCAACTCGAGTGATGCTCCACAGAGAGTCATATGCAATTGAGGTATTCGTGTCGACCTCCCATGGTAGAGCTTAGACCTGCTCCCATGTTCAGGTCAAGCAGTGTTTGTGTTTACTTCACTCACTTGCCAACGGAAGCGTTTTAAATCAACCAGAGAAAAATGCAACGCAATAAAACCAATGAAAAACGTGAGCGGTCATGCATGTGGTGCATGATTTAGAGAACCCCCCGACTTGTACCTCCTCTCTGGGATTTTCTGATTAGACTAGATTAAAATTCCTAAGGCTGGTGTTTGATGAAGTCCCTTGACTGAGCAGCGACGACGTCAGGGGGCCACACTGACGGTCCAGCATGAGGGTCTTCGAGCTCGTACCCCCTTGAGAATGGAGCCTAAACTGGACAAAGATAGACGTTTTTATTTTAGTTTTTTAACTGTCATCTAGAAAATGAAATGTAAATACCAGCTTATGCCAATTCATAATATTTGCACTTTGAAGAATTTCTGTACAGTATGATTCGTGGATCTGCTTCACTTGGCGTGACGGGGGGAGAGAAAAACGTTATCTTAGCCATCCAAGTTCTTAACTGGAATTCTTAATCATCCCAAATGGAGAAATTGCCTTTGCACTTTTTATTTTTCAAATTGATAATATTGTTATTGTGTGTCTATTTACATCACTTTTAGCCTGAACTGTGACCGCTGCAGTATCGCTCTTTCTCTTTCTCCTTCTTTTTTTTTTATGCTTTTCGTTCTCCTAAGCCTCTTTCAGCAATATCATGATCTTCTGACAAATTAAAGCTCTGCTGCATGATTTGTCCACCTGAATGAGTGGGGTAAAATTAGGATTAATCAAGTACTAGTACGTTTCTTTGTTTGTAAATAAATGAAAACAAAAAACCAGACAGCAGCCAAAGTATTTTTTTTTTTTTGTTTTGTCTGAGGTAATCCTTGTAACATCCTATGAAACAGTTGTTATGCATTTATTGTAACTGGAATTCAGTGGACAGAATGTCTTGCAAAATGCCAATAAAATTAAAAAGCCTGCCAGTTAAGTTTCGTGTACGTTCATTTTTCCACGAATTTCACAAACTGGACAAAAGCACTATATGAACTGTGCACAAGAGGATCTCCCTCTTACTGGTAATCTGTCGACCAATGATTGGATGAAATGTCATACTGATACAGAGTAATTATAAGCAATACTTTGCATTAGGACGAAGTTCTTAAAAAAACAAATGACATTTGTGTTAGCCTTAGCTGTAGTCTAATAGCATAATTAGCATGCTAACGCAATACACTTGGCTGGTGTCCACTAGAAATATAACACTGGCTAAATAACACCATAGTTGTGGGTATGTTATCATGTTGATATTAGCATTTAGCTTAGCGCACTGTCATGCCCAAGCACTATAAGATAGATTTTAGGTAAGAAAGTATAAATATTTAATTTATTAAAAAAAAGTGGAAACTTAATTTATGGAAGAAAATAAAAGTAAAAATTTTAACTTATAGGAAAAAATTAAAAAAATTCAATTTATGGAAATAAAATGAATAAATAAAAATGAAATTTATAGAAAGTAAGTAAAAATTAAATGTATGGGGAAAAAAGTAAAAAATTAATTTATGAAAAATAGTTAAAATTCAATTTATGGAAAAAAAAAAGTGAAAATTCAATTAACGGGGAAAAAAGTAAATTTTAATTCATAGAAAAAGTTGAAAATTCAATTAATGGGGGAAAAAAAAGTAGTTCATAGAAAGTAAGTAAAAATTAAATTATGGGGAAAAAAGTGAAAATTCAATTTATAGAAAAAAATTTAAAATGTAAGCACTTTAACTTCTGATCATAGTAATACACTTGTTTTTAAGCTAGGCATCACAAGTGTTGTCTGCTGCTACTACAGACTACTTTACAAAGACCTGAATATAACAGCTGGGTGTACGACTATGTTCAAGACAAAGCAGGAATGAAGAGACCATTAAAGTGACGGTGTACTGCACATCATTGTCAAATCGCCGGTGTAATTCCACATATAGTCCATTGCACATCATTTGCACATACAGACATGTATGCTTATGCTATTGCAGTGGTGACTGAGACAGCTTGGAACTACAGTGTTGCTGTTTCAATGCAAGACCACTAGATGGAGTCAGATACTTCTTCTAGGATTCTCCAGCAGCAGAGGCTCAGCACGCTCTCCTGATGTGGGCCAAATCTCTGATCAGTGCAAACTCTTGAAAGTAGCACACTTAAGCCTAAGATCTAAGGGGGGCTTTTATTTGAAACATGCTTCAAATAAAAGCCTGTACTGCCATTTCCTGAAGTGGGTTCCAGGTCTATGGAACGCCCTCAGAGTAACGACGACGGCATCTTGTGACAGTTGAATTTAGCAGCACAAATGATAGCCTATCTTAAAGGGAGATGATATTTACAACAACAACAACATCCCTGTCGCTGCGTTACAATAACAACTATATTCTGTTCTTAGAAGTCTGCTGAATTTGGACTGATAACCTTTACTCAAACGCCCAAACCAGGTTGCATCACCTCCCACACAGTCAGACGAGTGGCCGCGTGACTGCATGTGGCTGTTCTCTGTGAAGTCTTCAAAGCCACAAGCCGTCTCCAGCCTCTTGACAGATGAGCTCAGGTGTTGCTCTTTCCTTCCTGTGCAAATTGTACACCAGGTTTTTGAAGGTGTCACATCAGACACATGATGTTGTCTCACTGACAGCTATGTGACAGACTGAGCTCCATGGGGATTAGCTTCGATTCAACACAGCTGTGCACATACTTCCCATATTGTCGTATTTTAAAACAACTGTCCAGATCTTGAACAAATTGTTTGGGTTGTATTTTGAGTCACCTTCTGTTGCATTGCTACTTTTTGTAATGAGACCTACAGTGTACTTGGGACCAGTTGTTCAACATGTCATCAAAGCAATTCAAACATCGCTTGTCCTTACATCCAAACGTGTAAGAATCCATGAAATTGTTGAACTAATGGGCTAAGGGGCTTACATTTTAAAAAGTGTGTAAGCTATGGGGGATTGTAAAGTCAGAATACTCCATCCTGCTTTGATTGCTTTTGATAATTCTTTATTTGCACTCATGCAAAAACTGAATCTGGCCACACGGGGGCGCCAAACCACCTAACACTGAATGACCCTCCCAGGGACTTCCGGTTTCACGCGTTCCCGGCTCACGTCCACGTTCGACTGCTGCAGATTGGAGATCTCCGTAATGACGAACTAGCTATGCTAATACTAATGCTAATGCTACTGCAAGGGCATCGCTCTGCTGACTGAAAGTTGTGGGGACCACGTGGTGCAATGTGGTTTGTTGTTGTAGTTGGAGTTCCTTGCTCACCACCAGCAGAGGGCGCTGTTTCCCCAAATCACTCATTGAGCTGATGGGAGGAAGCTGTTCTCAAATCTAAAATAAACTAACTGCACAAACTGATTTGGCCAAAATTAAGTATGTATGAGATCGAAACAGCAGCGGCATATGCCACGTCTATGTCGCGGCAAGCAAGTCATAGCATGCCCTGCCAAAGTCGCGATATGCCGGGTCTTGTGGCCTGCCATAGAGGTAGTTGCCATCGTATGTTGTTCCTCAGTGGTTGGCTGGCCACTAATTATACATGAAAAGAAAAATATATATCTTTATTGACAGTGAGTGCAAAACCAGGATGTAAATAAGGGACCGGTGTTACGGTTTTCGTCAGGGCCATGTTAACTGGCGACTTTCAGCAGAATGCGTCAGTGGTTGCTGTAGCTACAACAGCTGTTGTAAGCAGGAAGAGAACACATAGCTGTCCAAAGAAATGCCGGTAGTCAAACTTTTCAATACAATGTCAAAATATATAATGATGCCGGATTCACAAGTGGCTAACAGGAGCAATAGTAAATAATGAAATATAAATCGAATTTTTACTTTTCTTATTTCAATTGAATTTTTACTTTTTTTCTATAAATGAAATTGTTAACTTTTTATCTACAAATTCAATTTCTACTTTTTGTCTATAAATTGAATACTTCTTTCCTATACATTTAATTTTTAAAAAATCTATAAATTGAATTTTTACTTTTCTTATTTAAATTGAATTTTTACTTTTTTTCTATAAATTGAATTGTTACATTTTTATCTATAAATTCAATTTCTACTTTTTGTCTATAAATTTAATACTTTTTTTTCAATACATTTAATTTTTGCTTTTTTTCTATAAATTGAGTTTTTAAACTTTTATATTTGGCCTTGAACACATTTTTCTATAAATTGAATTTTTACTTTTTTTTTTTTAATCTATAAATGGAATTTTTTACCTTACCTATAAATTGAATTTCGACTTTTTGTCTATAAATTGAATTTTTTTCTCCTATACATTTAATTTTTACTTTTTTTCCTATAAATTGAATTTTTACTTTTTTTATATTTGACCTTGAACATATTTTTCTATACATTTAATTTAATTTTTTTTCTATAAATTCAAATTTGAGTTTTTTTCTCCATAAATTCAACTATTATCTTCCTTCTTAAAATCTATCCTCATCCCACATTTTGCCGTTTTTCTTGAAGTGCATAATGAAAAAAAAAAAAGGCTTGTTTGTTAATGTTTATCAGGTGTTTTCAGATTGGATCACTCAGACCTGTGGTGTAAATGTGGCCCAAACATTGAGTTCTACAGAAGTGAAGGAGATATCAATGAGTGACCGGCCTGAGAGGATGCGACAGGTTGATGAGGTAAACACTGTTTAAAGACACTCTACCAACCTCTGCTGTTATTAGTGTTTAAGCTAGGACTGAATCCTCTGAAACTAAAATCTGTGTTTAAATCAAACGGACAGAGAACCAGGAGCTTACGTTGAAAACAGAGGCCCATTCACATAATGGGTTTATGCTCCCTACTTGCCCGCCCGCCTGCCCCTGGCCCCAATCTGGCACCCTCTCTTTTAGGAGGCCTTAATGACTGACCCATTTACATAACTCCCTTCCGATTTGCAAATGTTTCCCTTTACGAGGCCCTCTCCTGTCTCCTCACCGTATTCTCTCCCTCCTCCTCCTCCTCCTCCTCTCTCACTCTGTATCTCTATCTGGAGGTCTCTGGCTTCAGTTGGACCAGGTGGAGTCTCATCAGGGCCTCGTCTGGCCCAGAGTAAACTCGCATGTGGAGAGCGAAAGGTCTCAAGAGGACTGTGCTGATAATCTCTGTCAACAGCATATCTGAAGGCTTCGGCTGCCTGGCTACTGCCAAGTGTGTGTGTGAGTGTGTGTGCGTGCGTGTGTGTGTGTGTGTCAGTGGAGTGTGTGACTACTTCTCTATGGTCACCCAGCAGCTTCCCAGTGTGTGGGTGTCTGCACTGATAGCCAACAGCTTTTAAGGAGATTTTTTCCTCCTCTGGTACTGGTCCTTTACTATGGAGCCGCTAAGCTTAGCTTAGCACAAAGATTGGAAATGAGGAAGTTGAAAAGCACATGTTGCAGCACCCTCTTTTATGAATCAACACATTAACTACACAAGCAGAAATCATCTGATATTATATAAATTTACTTTTAACTTTTTTGCTATAAATTAAAAAAAAATTTAAATTCCATTAATTGCATTTTTTTCTATACATGGAATTCAATTCAATTCAATTTTTAGTTCTTTTTTATATTAATGAAAATTTAACTTTTTATATATAAATGGAATTTCAGCTTTTCTTTAAATTGACTTAACATTTTTGCTATAAATTATCTTTTTTTCTTTAAATTTAATTTAAAAATGTTATCTATATATTGAATTTTTAATTGTTTCTATAAATTGAAATTTAACTTTTTCTATATTTGAATTTCACTTTTTTCTATAAATTTACTTGTAACATTTTTTCTTAGATTAAATTTAGATTTTTTTTATCATAAATTTAATTTCAACTTGTTTTCTTTAAATTGCCTTTTAAAATTTCTGCAATAAATTGTCTTTTTTTCTTTACATTGAATGTTACATTTTTTTCTTTAAATTGAATTTTTTATTTTTTTTCTATAAATTGAATTTTTACTCTTTCTATACTTGAATTTCAACTTTTTTCTATAAATGGACTTTTACATTTTTTTTTTTATTATATTTAGATTTTTTATCATACATTTAATTTTTTTTATATATATATATATAAATTGAATTTCAACTTCTCTTCTTTAAATTGCCTTTTAACATTTTTGCTATGAATTAAATTTTGAATTTTTTCCATATTTTTTTTCTTTAAATTTAATTTTTACTTTTTTTTCTATAAACTCAATTTATACTTTTTCCCCCCTCATAAATCATTATTTTTTAAAAAAGGAGCACTTTCCCCAAAAAGGCGGTAAAGTGGTTTCACCAAGAGTCGTTAGCTGGGGGGTTTTTTGGTGCTAGTTTTTCTGAAGCTAGCTATATCCCCCAATAAGACCCAGTTAAGTAATTCTGTACACGAACATCACTTAATGACACATCCATTCACTCCCAACAACAACAGGACCCACAGGAGCTCCAGCTCTGAACCCTGTGGCTCCAGTTGAGGGAACATGCATATCTCTTGGCATAAGGCAGCGCCGCTTTCAAGTGGGCATGAAACATGCTGTTGTGGAAGAACAAAATGACTGAGTGTTCCGCTTTTGGCATCGGCGTGTATACACATGCCTCCTTTCAGGAGTGACTACAAACAGCAGGGCCTCCGGGCATCTTTCATACACACATGAAGAAGAAGAGGCTTCCAGGACACCTGTCTGTTGTCGAGTGTCGAGCATGAGCACAGGACTGAGGCATTTCACACAACATGCTCTAGACTAAGGAGGGTTTTCAAGGCCTTCCCCCTAACCCTAACCTGTGAGGAGTGTACCTGAGCTCTGTGTGGATTACAGGTCAACGCCTCAGAAGAACAGAGAATTCAGCAATGGGATGTGAACACCTTTTAAGTCTTTAAGGACACCATGAAACTCACTATAATTCAAATACTACAGCCGTACAAACACACCCTCTCAGAGCCATAGCCTAGCAGTAGGCTAGCTGTAGCCTAAGTCTTAGCCTAGCCATAGTCTAGCCATAGCCTAGCCATAGTCTAGCCATAGTCTAGCCATAGCCTAGCTGTAGCCTAGCCGTAGTCTTCGCCGTAGCCTGAGCTGTAGCCCATGCCATAGCCAAGTTGTAGCCTAAGCCGTAGCCTAGCTGTAGCCTAGCCTTGGCATATGTCATAGCCGATGCTGTAGCCTACCTCTTAGCCTAGCCGTAGCCTATGCCCCGGCCTAGCCATAGCCTACACAGTAGCCAATGCCGTAGCCTATGTCTTATCCTATGTCGTAGCCTAGCTATAGCCTACACACTAGCCTATGCCATAGCCTACGCCCTAACCTAGCTGTAGCCTATGCCGTAGCCTATGCCATAAACTGCCGTAGCCTATGCTGTAGCCTATACCATAGCCTATGCCATAGCCTATGCCATAGCCTATACCATAGCCTATGCTGTAGCCTATACTATAGCCTATTCCTTAGCTTATACCATAGCCTATGCCTTAGCCTATGCTGTAGCCTATAACATAGCCTATACCATAGCTTATACCATAGCCTATACCATAGCCTATGCTGTTGTCAATGCCATAGCCTATGCCATGGCCTATGCCGTAGCCTATACCATACGACGTACCATAGCCTACGTCGTAGCGTATACCTTAGCCTATGCCATGGCCTATGCCATAGCCTATGCAGTCTTTGCTTTACCCGGCAAAGTAGCCAATGGCATATGTCTAAGCCTAGCCATAGCCTAAACAATAGCGTACGCCATAGCGTATGCCTTAGCCTTTGCTATAGCCCTTACAGTAGCCTTCGCCATACCCTGTCGTAGCCAATGCCGTAGCCCATATCATAGCCTATGCCATTGCCTATCCGTAGCCTAGCTGTAGTCTTGCCATAGCCTACTTGTAGCCTATGTCATAGCCTATGCTGTAGCCTACACTGTAGCACACGCGGTAGCCTTTGCTATGGTCTACACAGTAGCTTACGCCATAGCCTATGTTGTAGCCAATGCCGTAGCCCAGCTGTAGCTTATGCTGTATCCCATCAGACTGAAGCACAAACAACACAACACAAAACCTGTCTGCTGTCATGTTGTTTGACTTTGAAAGACACACACACACACCTCAACATCAAATATTGACACTCCTGCTGATGTCGCCTGGTGTGTTAGCTGTGGGACGAGAGGGTCTCAGACGGCAGGACAGGACGCTACAGAAGCCGCCGTATATTGTTTACAACATGATGGCAGATAACATGAAAGAGACCAGAGCTATGATGACAGATATGACATGTTTTCATTCATTCTGTCAGTCTTGCTCTTCTAAAAATTAAATTCCCCTCTCTTAGTGTTCACTCAGTGAAAAAAAATTGTGAGATTTGATTACTGTGCAATAAATTGGTTTGGTAATTTGAAATGCGACTGCAACCTATTAGCCTCTCCTGTGTGTTTAATCGCTAATATCACACGCTAAGCTAACATGCTAAGCTAACATGCTAAGATAACATGTTGAAATTAGATATTACATTGTAAACAATGTTCCACCATTTCAACATTCTTCCTGTGAGCATTTCAGGTTTAACATTTAGCTCAAGGCATATGAAACCACATGAGTGGATTGTGATGGCTAATATCACATGCTAAGCTAACATGCTAAAATGTGACATACAACTTTAAAAAATAATCTGTGAACATCTGCATTTCAACATTATCCCTATTAGCATTTCAAGGTGTTAACATTTAGCTGAACGCATAAGGAACCACTTGAGTGAATTGTGATGGCTAATATCACATGCTAAGCTAACATGCTAAAATGAGACACTAAACTTTAAAAAATGATCCATGTGAACATCTGCATTTCAACATTCTCCCTATTAGCATTTCAAGGTTTTAACATTTAGCCCAATGCATATGGAACCACACAAGGGGATTGTGATGGCTTAAACCACATGCTAAGCTAACCTGCTAAAATGAGACACTAAACTTTAAAAAATAATCTGTGAACATCTGCATTTCAACATTATCCCTATTAGCATTTCAAGGTTTTAACATTTAGCTGAATGCATATGGAACCACATGATTGGATTGTGATGGCTAATATCACATGCTAAGCTAACATGCTAAAATGAGACACTAAACTTTAAAAAATGATCCATGTGAACATCTGCATTTCAACATTCTCCCTATAAGCATTTCAAGGTTTTAACATTTAGCCCAATGCATATGGAACCACACAAGGGGATTGTGATGGCTAAAACCACATGCTAAGCTAACCTGCTAAAATGAGACACCAAACTTTAAAAAATGATCCATGTGAACATCTGCACTTCAACATTATCCCTATTAGCATTTCAAGGTGTTAACATTTAGCTGAACGCATAAGGAACCACACAGGGGGATTGTGATGGCTAAAACCACATGCTAAGCTAACCTGCTAAAATGAGACACTAAACTTTAAAAAATTATCCATGTGAACATGTGCACTTCAACATTATCCCTATTAGCATTTCAAGGTGTTAACATTTAGCTGAATGCATAAGGAACCACACAGGGGGATTGTGATGGCTAAAACCACATGCTAAGCTAACCTGCTAAAATGAGACACTAAACTTTAAAAAATAATCTGTGAACATCTGCACTTCAACATTATCCCTATTAGCATTTCAAGGTGTTAACATTTAGCTCAACGCATATGGAACGTCACAAGGGGATTGTGATGGCTAATATCAGATGCTAAGCTAACATGCTAAAATGAGACACTCAACTTTAAAAAATGATCCATGTGAACATCTGCACTTCAACATTATCCCTATTAGCATTTCAAGGTGTTAACATTTAGCTGAACGCATAAGGAACCACTTGAGTGAATTGTGATGGCTAATATCACATGCTAAGATAACATGCTAAAATGTGACAAACAACTTAAAAACTTAGCTGTGAACATCTGCACTTCAACATTATCCCTATTAGCATTTCAAGGTGTTAACATTTAGCTGAACGCATAAGGAACCACACAGGGGGATTGTGATGGCTAAAACCACATGCTAAGCTAACCTGCTAAAATGAGACACTAAACTTTAACAAATGATCCATGTGAACATCTGCACTTCAACATTAACCCTATTAACATTTGAAGGTGTTAACAATTAGCTCAACGCATATGTAACCACATGAGTGAATTGTGATGGCTAATATCACATGCTAAGCTAACATGCTAAAATGTGACATACAACTTTAAAAAATTATCCATGTGAACATCTGCACTTCAACATTATCCCTATTAGCATTTCAGGTGTTAAAATTTAGCTCAATGCACATGGAACCACACAAGGGGATTGTGATGGCTTAAACCACATGCTAAGCTAACCTGCTAAAATGAGACACTAAACTTTAAAAAATGATCCATGTGAACATCTGCACTTCAACATTATCCCTATTAGCATTTCAAGGTGTTAACATTTAGCTCAACGCATAAGGAACCACACAGGGGGATTGTGATGGCTAAAACCACATGCTAAGCTAACCTGCTAAAATGAGACACTAAACTTTAAAAAATTATCCATGTGAACATGTGCACTTCAACATTATCCCTATTAGCATTTCAAGGTGTTAACATTTAGCTGAATGCATAAGGAACCACACAGGGGGATTGTGATGGCTAAAACCACATGCTAAGCTAACCTGCTGAAATGAGACACTAAACTTAAAAAAATTATCCATGTGAACATCTGCACTTCAGCATTAACCCTATTAACATTTGAAGGTGTTAACATTTAGCTCAACGCATATGTAACCACATGAGTGAATTGTGATGGCTAATATCACATGCTAAGCTAACATGCTAAAATGTGACATACAACTTTAAAAAATTATCCATGTGAACATCTGCACTTCAACATTATCCCTATTAGCATTTCAGGTGTTAAAATTTAGCTCAATGCACATGGAACCACATTATTTTGACCACAAGTTTAGCTTTTAGGTGGCTAATCCCTGGAAACAGACATTATTGTTCAACTAGGAACTGATATATAGTTGTATATAGAGATAAACTTCCTGCCTGCAGATCAATAGAGTGTTTTTTTAATGTCAAAGTGTGAATGGGATGGTGTGAGGTGGCCAGTTGGTTGACAATGGTCGTTGTGTTCGATGGGAGCTGGGGGTTGGGGGTTGAGTGAGCGGCAGGGAGAGTTTAATGTGTGCTGTGCAATAAAGCTGTGCAGAATTCCTAAGTCTTTTCCCCCCAAAGTCAGAAACTACTTAGTGCGTTGATAAAAATCAGTCTCCCATTTGGGGTTCAAAGAGCAGCTCACTTTCTACCTGATGACATTTCAAGTTTGGGGTCTAAGCTCTCTGGTTTCCGGAGAGACCTACATTCCCTTTAACTCCTTCATGTGTGGAGAGCCTTGACACGTGGAGTCGTTGAACTCCTGGAGAGCGACTCCTTCGTATTTTCACAGTAAACAGCCCCTCCAACAGCTCCCTCCGTCTCTGAACAGTGGCCTCCTTTCAGGGCCATCACTTAAGGGCCCTATTAATAATTTGACAAGTTTTCTCAAAGATTAATTATGGCCAACTTTGGAGGCTGCAATTATGCAGGGTGGAGAGACTCCGTAAACCTCCAGGTCCATTTCCAGGCCCAATTTTCCACTTATCAAGATGTCAATGGGAAGGAAAGGTTGTCTCAGTCTCTCTGATGCATAGATCACCATTAGGTGGAAGAAATAAATTACAATCAGGGGCAAACGCTCTTCAGTTGGCTTGAAGACAGCTGAGGCTGAATGAAGGACTGTAGTCAATACGGGCAATCTCTTAAGGCCCAGACTAAACAAATCAAATCTAAACTGGTACCAGTAGCAAACATGGT
The DNA here is from genome assembly GCF_009762535.1 of Notolabrus celidotus. Classification (NCBI taxonomy): domain Eukaryota; kingdom Metazoa; phylum Chordata; class Actinopteri; order Labriformes; family Labridae; genus Notolabrus; species Notolabrus celidotus. Next base: position 11,772,029 of record NC_048295.1, on the reverse strand, counting down.
AGTTCTTGTCTCAGGCTAGCATGATGTGGGGGCAGCCTGAGGGTACTCAAGCTTCCTGCAACAGACAGACAGTGGTGACCCCAAATTGCCCATAGGTGTGAGTGTGTGTTATATTATAAGCCTTGTCAGTAATAGCACACTATAAGACCTACATAATATTAATTGTATCAAGTACATTCATGCTATCACTCTTACTATGCAAACCACTGACCAGAATACTCAGTGTTTACAATGGACCAGTCAATATCAAGCTCTCCTGTTTTATATATACATATAAATATATATATGTGTGTGTGTGTGTCTGTGTGTATTTATATATATACACACACATACTGAACATATATATATGGAAAAAAGACCTACACAAACTAAATATATAAAAACAATAATGATGAGTAGAAAAATACATATGTATGTGTAAATATATAACAAATAATGATAAGGCGTAGAAAAGACAAATATATAATGGGTATATATATAACAAAAAACTGAGGCATAGAAAAAGAAAAAAGATATATGATATATACACACAAACAAACATATATATATATTTGTCTTCTTCTACGCCTCATATTTGTTATATATACGCACATATATATGTATATTTGTCTTTTTCTACGCCTCATTGTATTTGTTATATACACACATATAAAGTATATATATTTGTCTTTTTCTACGCCTCATCGTTATTTGTTATAGACACACACATATATATATATTTGTCTTTTTCTACGCCTCATCATTATTTGGTATATATACACAAATATATATATATATATATATTTGTTTATTTCTATGCCTCATTGTTATTTGTTATATACACATACATATATATATATGTCTTTTTCTATGCCTCATCGTTATTTGTTATATATACACACATATCTATCTATCTATCTATCTATCTATGTATATATGTATATATGTATATATATATATATATATATATATATATATATATATATATATATATATATATATATATATATATATATACATACTGTATTTGTCTTTTTCTACGCCTCATTGTTATTCTTGATAGCTTGTCCTGTTTAATTTTGTTTTATGGGTTAGGGTTAGTAAAATGTATTGGTAATTTGTGTCTGTATTATTTATTTGTGTTATACGACCTCCTCTAAGCATTATCAACTGTGATTTATCATTTTATTTTTGTTATAGATAAATCAACTTAAAGTCAGTAAAATCAGCTTTAAATCTATCTTTGGTGGGAACTTGTTTATATCCCTATCAGGTGCTTTAAATTTTTCTCTTGGGCTCATGAAATGTTAAAACTGTAACTGTTATACACAGTTACCCTTCACTTAAGCAGCAATTAAAGTACTCTTTTAGGATGGTGCACCAATGGGCTGGTACTGCTGTCCAATGAAAGAGAAGCCAGCAATCTCAGGTACTGAAATACATGATATAGATTTTCTTTCAAATTCAATCAAGGCCACATCCAGGACTCTTTAGAGTCCTGCACCCGAGCACTCAAAGTATTTCAAGCGATTAGTCCCGGGGTTTGACCCCCTCCTGCCTCTATATGATGAAGTGTTGAACTGGTGACTGCAGGGTGAGGTGGCAAGTAGCAGCCAGACACCATACATCACCACTGAAGAGTGGAAGGCTCCTGTCCTCCACAGCAGATGGTTGGGACGGAGCCAAGCGGCCTGCGCTTGAGTGTGTGAGTGTGTGAGTGAGGGAAAGAGAGAGAGAGAGAGGGTGAATACAATGCAGCGAGTGTCTCCATGCTGCGGTCCGCCAGAGATAAGAGCCACCTGCCTGTCCCTTCCTCCCCTCAGTCCAGACAGAGCCCTCAATCTTACTCCTCGTATACATCACTATGCAGATGATGCCTGTATGTATGTTACTAAATGCATTATTATGAATTGTTACAGTGTCCTTCTTCTTTTTAAAACATTGCTAATTCGCTTTTCTTTTGTCAAAATATTCCCAAAATATTTTGTCTATAATGCAATAATAATCCAAGGTTATACATAAACCTTCTAAAGCTGGCACCCTTATGATATAGATTTTTTTCCCATTTTAGTGGCATCCTGAAACATTATCATGTTTGTGTGCATCCAGTGAGAAAGAGGGGTACAGAGAGGTGAACCCAGAGCACAAAGCCCAGATTGTTCCTCCTCAGTGTCTGTCCATGATAACAATGAAGCATTCATGTAGCCCAGCAAAGGGCCCTAATTAATTCCAACTTTACATTCTGACCTACAATCTCCCCCTGTTCATCCTCTGTTTGGACCTAGACCCAACCAGAAACACACGCAGCCCAAAACCTGCACCCTGACACGTTATCCCCTTCACTTCTGTGCGTTAAGGTGGAAAAACCATTAACCCTCCAATCAGGGACTCCAGAAAGGTCTATGGTTAGTAACTTTAACGGGACAGGGAGAGTTAAAGTAAGTGATGGGGGGGGGGGGGGGGGGGGGGGGGGGAGAGGGTGAGACAGGATCCCAGTGTGTCAGTTCGCCAATTCCCCCTGCAGGACCACCTGGTTGAAACACTGAGTAATTGTTGTAAGTCTCAACTTTTTGCTCTAGTTTTGGTCACCACCACCAACAGCTGAGGAGAATGATTGCTAACTAGCTCTTTTACTTTTTGGTATTATCCTGTTAATATGATCTAAAAATTCTCAATAAAAAAATAAAAAAAAAATAAAAAAAAAAAACAAAAGAAATAAAAAAAAAAATTAAAAAAAAATACAAAAAATAAAAAATTGAATAAATCAAAAAAAAAAAAAAATACTAAAAGAAATATGTCATAAATTTCAAATTACACTCATTCTAGAACATGGTGTTTACAGTGAGACCAGCATCACTCAGAAACCCCTGAAATATTGAAGACCTGATGTAACGTCACTTTAATATTGTTGCCCGTGTGTCCTTTCCTCCTCCCCTCCTCCCCCCTTAACACCTTACTCTCGTCTTACAGCGACAAACAGACACACACACGCGCAAACACACAGAAGTGCTCCCTTTACTTCAGCCTCAGCCCCTGCTCTCCCTCGTCAAATAGACCTTGGCGCTGTTTCCTTCTTCCTGCCCTACATCCGAAACACGGGGAGCGAGAGGAGAGGAGAGGAGAGGAGAGGAGAGGAGAGGAGAGGAGAGGAGAGGAGAGGAGTGAGCTGAATAAAAAAGACAAGAGCAGAGGAAGAAAAGGGAGGAGTCTAAGAGAAGACAGAGAAAGGATGGAGCAGGAAGGAGAGGGGGGGAGGACTTTGAGATAGAGAGAAAAAACAGAGTGGGATATAGGAGGCATGAAATGTGTGGGAGGAGGAGGAGGAGGAGGAGGAGGAGGAGGAGCAGGAGGAGGAGGAGGCGGCAGTGGGTGGGTGGGTAAGAGGTGGGCGTCTGTGGTGAGGGGGCACAAAATGAAGAACAGAGGCTGCTTTGTCGATAGCAACAGCAAACTTTTGGGGATCGTTTGCTGCTCTCGCTCTGCAGCCTCAAAGAGCTGCAGTCTGCTGTGTGTGTGTGTTTGTGCTGGGAGTGTGTGTGTGTGTGTGTGTGTGTGTGTGTGTGTGCGTGAGGGTGAGACAGTGAGTTTGGGTTTGTAAGGGTCTCTTTCTTCAGGGTCGTTGAGCACAGGTGACCACAGGAAGTTGTTTTCCAGAGCTTTTCCAGTGGTATGTGTATGTGTGTTCAGCTTAAGACTGTCTCACCACAGGAACTTCCTCTTTGGGCACACACACACACACACACACACACACACACACACACACACACACACACACACACACACACACACACACACACACACACAAACACAAACACACACACATACAAGCTTTCACATACACATGCTTAATTAAATACTGATCTGCAATGACATAAAATGGACAAAGGACAAGAATTCCCATGGTTGGTATTAATCTAGTGTTGGTTACTGTACCTGAAAATGTTAAATCATGTACTGTACGTGAAAATGTTAAATCGAGTACTGTACGTGAAAATGTTAAATCGAGTACTGTACGTGAAAAGGTTAAATCGAGCACTGTACGTGAAATGTTAAGTCTAATACTGTATACGTAATTGTTAAATCGAGTGAAATCAAGTACTGTACATGAAAATGTTAAATTAAGTACTGTATGTTTAAACGTTAAATCTTGTACTGTACCTGAAAATGTTGTACCAAGTACTGTTCGTGGCAATGTTAAATCGCGAAATGTACATGAAAATGATAAATCAGGTACCAGAAGTGAAAATGTTAAATAAAATACTGGAAGCGAAAATATTAAATCAAGTGCTGAACATGAAAGTGTTAAACCAAGTATTGTACGTCAAAATGTTAAATCAAGTACTATACATTAAAACATTAAATTTTATACTGTCTGTTAAAATGTTATACCAAGTACTGTATGTGAAAATGTTGAATCGAGTACTATACGTGAAAATGTTAAACCTTGTACTGTATGTCAAAATGCTAAATGAAGTACTGTATGTAACGTTTAATCTTGTACTTTACGTGAAATGTTATACCAAGTACTGTACGTAAAAATGTTGAATCCAGTACAGAACATGAAAATGTTAAATCAAGTACTGTACGTCAAAACGTTAAATCTTGTACTGTATGTGAAAATGTTAAATTGAGATCTGTACTTGAACATTTTAAATCAAGTACTGGAAGTGAAAATGTTAAAACAAGGACTGTGAGTGAAAGTGTTAAATCAGGTACTGGAATTAAACATTTTAAATCAAGTACTTGAAGTGAAAATGTTAAATCAAGAGATGTACGTTAAAACATTAAACCTTGTACTGTACATGAAAATGTTATACCAAGTCTGTACATGAAAATGTTAAATCGAGAACTGTACTTGAAAATGTTAAATAAATTAATGGAAGTGAAAATGTTAAATCAAGTACTGTACGTGAAAGTATTAAATCAGGTACTGGAAGTAAAAAGGTTAAATCAAGTACTTGAAATGAGAATGTTAAATCAAGTACTGGAAGTGAGAATGTTAAATCATGTACTGTACGTGAAAGTGTTCAATGGAGTTCTGTACGTGAAAATGTTAAACCTTGTACTGTATGTCAAAATGCTAAATGAAGTACTGTACGTTAAAACGTTTAATCCTGACTTTACGTGAAATGTTATACCAAGTACTGTAAGTGGAAATGTTAAATCCAGTATTGTACCACAAAATGTGGAATCGAGTACTTTACGTGTAAATGTGAAATCAACTACTGAACGTGAAAATGTTAAATCAAGTGCTGTACGTTAAAACGTTACACCTTGTACTGTACATGAAAATGTTATACCAAGTCTGTACATGAAAATGTTAAATCGAGACCTGTACTTGAAAATGTTAAATCAATTAATGGAAGTGAAAATGTTAAATCAAGTACTGTACGTGAAAATGTTAAATCAAGTACTGTACGTGAAAGTGTTAAATCAGGTACTGGAAGTGAGAATGTTAAATCATGTACTGTACGTGAAAGTGTTAAATAGAGTTCTGTACGTGAAAATATTAAATGTTATATTAAATTAAATTACAGGAAGTAGATTTTTCTCTGAGGCTGATTTTTGCTTCTGTTTGAAAACTATGAAACCAAAACAACTTCACATTAATTGTATCAGCTTGAGCTCTTTCTGCCAATCAAAGCACTCCCAATATGGAAATTGTGAGATTATGTTTTAGTATGAAATTGAGTGTCTGCTCTCTGGCTGTAGACGCGATGACCAACACACCTGGATATTTAGAAAGGAACTTTAACGAGTAGGAAAGTGCCACACTTCTCCACCAAACGAGCTGAAGAGAGACTCTGTTTTCTATATTAATCAAGCAGACATTCCACGCTGAAGGAATTCTGTTGGTTTTGGCGTTGGGCCAGCTGCAGCACTACTTCTTAAGATTCCTCACGGTGAAATGACATGTTAAGTGTGCGGCTTGTTTTCTCTAGCTTTGGGGTCCCTGCAGTGAGGCAATCTCTCTCTTAGTGGTCCACAATGCAGAAGAAATTGAACATATGGTAAGTGCTGTAAACACTCACTGATGGTTTTTTAAAGGCAGCTGAATGTTTCAAACTTGTTTTAACTGAAGACATTTCCCAATACAAAATGTTAAATTTACTGCAGTTCTTGTACTCGTCTTCATCGTCCAAAATAAAACCTGTACTGGAAATATTAAAGGTAATAGCATCTTAGTTTGAAGCCACTGGGTGGTCCTTTTCCATGTCATAAGCTGAGTGACATCTGAAGATTGGCATTTATAATTGATGCCTTGTGAACTCCTGCTAACAGCTGGAGCATGTCCTGTGTCTGAACAGCCTTTCAATGTTATTATGGAACATTAGTTTTATTTATTTTTTCAACTAGATTGAAAATGTCAGAAGTTTCACTACACTCTGACTGTGGGAAAAAACATTTAACATTTATAATGGTAAATATATGTACAAAATACTTAGAATAGAAGGAGAATGAGAGTTGTCAAAAAGGGGATACACATAATAATAAATGAGCATTAATAATGTAGTTTATCTGTACATAAGAAAATATTAAGAACTATACAGAGACATACAGAATTATACTAGCTACTAAAGATTGTAATTTTTTGTACATTAGTACATATAAGCCCAGATACTGTTATTTATATGTTGTTAGTAACACAAGATGCCTGCCCAGTTCTGTGTTGAAAATTTTGTGAGCATTGAGGAAATGTGGTGTTCATACTTTGAACTCAAGACATGAGAGCTAGCAGGCTAAAATTTTAAATATAAGTAAGCTTTTGGTTATTTATGTTCAGTGTTGAGTTAAAATCATAATTTAGCAGTTAGCTATCTAGCAAATATTTTTTTTCTAGTTTACTTGCTAGTTTGAGTACTGTTCGTGAAAATGTTAAATTGTGTACTGTTCGTGAAAATGTTAAATCGAGTACTGTAGGTGAAATTGAGTACTGTACGTGGATATGTTTAATCGAGTACTGTAGGTGAAAATGTTCAATCGAGTACTGTAGGTGAAAATGTTCAATCAAGTACTGTAGGTGAAAATGTTCAATAAAGTACTGTAGGTGAAAATTTTCAATCGTATACTTTAGGTGAAAATGTTAAATCAAGCACTGCAGGTGAAAATGTTAAATCAAGTACTGCAGGTGAAAATGTTCGATGAAGTACTGTAGGTGAAAATGTTCAATCGAGTACTGTACGTGAAAATGTTCGATCAAGTACTGCAGGTGAAAATGTTAAATCGAGTACTGTACGTGAAATTGTTCAATCGAGTAATGTAGGTGAAAATGTTAAATCGAATACTTTAGGTGAAAATGTTCAATCAATTACTGCAGGTGAAAATGTTAAATCGAGTTCTGTATGTGTAATTGTTCAATGAAGTACTGTGGGTGAAAATGTTTAATCAGGTACTGTACGGGAAAATGTTCAATCAAGTACTATACCTGAAAATGATAAATCAAATACTGTACATGAAAACGTTCAATCAAGTACTGTAGGAGAAAATGTTCAATCAGGTGCTGTACGTGAAAATGTGAAATCGATTACTGTACGTGAGAACGTTCAATCGAGTACTGTACTTGAAAATGTTAAATTGAATACTTCAGGTGAAAATGTTCAATCAAGTACTGAAGGTGAAAATGTTAAACCAAGTACTGTACGTGACAATGTTCAAACAAGTACTGAAGGTGAAAATGTTCAATCAAGTACTGTATGTGAAAATGATAAATCGAATACTTTAGGTGAAAATGTTCAATCAAGTACTGCAGGTGAAAATGTTAAATCGAGTTCTGTATGTGAAATTGTTCAATCAAGTACTGTGGGTGAAAACGTTCAATCAAGTACTGTAGGAGAAAATGTTAAATCAAATGCTGTACGTGAAAATGTGAAATCGAGTACTGTACGTGAGAACGTTCAATCGAGTACTGAAGGTGAAAATGTTAAACCAAGTACTGTACGTGAATATGTTCAATCAAGTACTGTAGGTGAAAATGTTCAATCAAGTACTGTACTTGAAAATGATAAATCAAACACTGAATGTGAAAAGGTTCAATCAAGTAATGTAGGTGAAAATGTTAAATTTGAGTACTGTAAGTGAAAATGTTCAATCAAGTACTGTAGGTGAAATTGTTAAATTGAGTACTGTAAGTGAAAATATTAAAACAAGTACTGTAGGTGAACATGTTAAATCAAGTACTGTACGTGAAAATGTTACATCAAGTACTATACATGGAAATGTTAAATCAATTACTGTAGGTGAAAATGTGAAATCGAGTACTGTACGTGAAAATGTTAAATCAAGTAATGTAAGTGAAAATGTTATATATATATAGAGAGAGAGAGAGAGAGAGAGAGAGAGAGAGAGAGAGAGGGAGAGAGAGAGAGAGAGAGAGAGAGAGAGAGAGAGAGAGAGAGAGAGAGAGAGAGTGTCTTGCTTAAAGAGCTTCTCCAGACAGAGGAGTCTTTTTCTTGTGAAACACCTGCCCTCTCTCTCTCTTTCTCTATACCTCCCTCTCCCTCCAGTCTTGTCACTGGTTGTTTGGAATCTGGAAGAATCTCAGGTATGCCGACGATCTCTGCAGCCATTGACAAATTTCTGTCTTCAGGCAGGGGAAACAAACATACGTGCACGCTCTCACGCGCGCATGTGCATACACACACCTCAGCGCAGCCCGGCTGTCATCATCAGGTTGTCAGTGTGCTGCACCTGAGAATGGTAACAAGAGCAGCAGTGTCAGAGCTGCCTGACACACTCAAGAGATCCATTTCCTTCAGCAGGGAGGGCAAGAACAGAGAAGTCAGACTTTAAGCTAGGTGCACACGCTAACGTATCTTATGTAAATGATCAGCTTTTGCAGGAATAATTGTGAAGACACTAAAAAAAAAAAAACACTGTCCAATAAAAGAGAGATAGTCCCCGTGTGAAGCCTCTCCCCGCTTCCTTTGCAACATGTACACGCACGTACTCTGTGGTTCACACTTCAAAATGATGAGCCGCCCGGAGGTGTCAAAAGCTTAAGTATAAAGCCACAACACACTTCAAGGCAGTAATTGCTTCTAGCTCGCCTATAATCTGGATGCAACACTTAACTAACATTAGAAAATCTCAGCTTTAACTCTAAAGTTTGAGATTATATGCAGGATTAACACAGCGCAAGTGGAACTTTTTGTAGTTGTGAAATCTGTGTGACCTGCAGAGCCTTGTTTTTGTGTTCTAACTGTTTTATGAAACACTAACAAATCTAGCACAGATAACCATCAATTCAAAGATATTGCTTGGGGACATGTGGAAGTGAAACCCTGACCATTCAGAAAGCAATACCTATCAAATTCCCAAATGTTACCTGTTCTTTAAGTATCTGCAGGAGGTGGACTTCTCTGAGATCCCTGATTTGGCATTTTTTGAAAGTAATGTTGAGGGTAGGCAGGCTGACCAATAACTTAAAAAAATATATTATTCCTTTTTTTGTTTTGGTTATTTTATTTAATTAATTAATTAATTATTTTATTGTATTACTTCAATTTATTTATTTATTTATTCAATTTATTTGTTTATTTTATTTTTTTTATTTCTATTTATTTATTTACTTATTTTTCCATTTACTACTTTACTTTACTTCTTTAAGTATCTAGAGAAGATGGATCTATTTTGTCAATTTTTAAAGTGATGTTGATTTAAAAAAATATATTTTATTTTATTTATTTCTATTTATTTATTTATTCATTTGCTATTATTTATTCTGTAGTTATTAATTCATTTTTTTTTCTGTTTTTTTTCTTTTTCAATTCTGACTTTTGTTCTCAAAATTCTGAGATTTTGGTCAAAAACAAAAAAAACAAAAAAAAAAGGAATTTTGTTTTAGTCCATTTCTGTTTTGTATTTTACCACAAACAATTAAATAAGGAAAACGGCTGGTCATGTGAAGCAGGAGTTAAAATTTTCAAAATAAAAGCCTGTTGAACGGAATGTAGATGGATGGATGGATGGATGGATGGATGGATGGATGGATGGATGGATGAATGGATGGATAGTTTAGTCCATTTCTCATAAGTCATTTTACCATGAGGAATTAAATAAGGAGGGCGGATGGTCACGTGACACCTCCAAAATAAAAGCCTTTAGATTGATCCGACTTTATGGACCTTTTATTATTATCATTATTAATATTATTATTACCTCTTCCCCATCTTTTTTTATGTCCACCAACATATGAATCCCTGTAACTCCTCTGAATGTTTGAAAATGTTAAAAAAAGAAAAGGAGTGTCAGGGCTTTTGGGTGAAATCAAGGCGTCAGGTTGATCAGATCTTTGTTTTCCACAGGATGTCACAGGAGACAGATACAGTAATGTCACCCTGTCTTTTCACTGAACTCTATGATGGACTCGTCTGTCTCTCTGTTGTCGACGCACACTGACACAGTGATGAGTTTGCAGTCAGGAGGAGGGGCGTTACCCTTAACATGCTTTACATCTTCCTGCTTCTTCACAGTTGATCTCAAGAGTGTGGGTGTTGTTTTTTTTTCCAGCCACAGCACCAGTTGTGTGTGTGTGCGAGTTTGACTTGCAAATGTCCTCGCCGTCCTTCCTGATTTGAATGATACTATCTATCAATGACACTATTCAGGTGGAGGCTCGGTGGAATCAATGACTTGAATAGGGCGGCTGGAAAAAAGAGAAGCTGTTGTGCAAATTTGCCCTGTATTCAGAAAATAATAGACACATATGAAAATATATTTGCCTGATGCATGTGGGAGATCACTGACAGTCATCTCACAACCCCTCTTTGATTCTGACCTCTCACACCTAACTTTAGCTCCAGTGGATTCAACTGAAATCTTTAAAGCTGCACTAAGCGATTTTATTGAAACACTACAACAGGCAGACTCAGAAACATTCACCTACAATTCCACTACATGTTCATCATATGAAATTTACGAGATATGTTACACTGTGTTAGCTTGTTGTGTTAGCTTGTTGAACAAATAGGGGGTAAAAAATCAACCACTGTTGATGGTTCATTATTCTCTGTTTTAAAAAATGGGCAAATTATATAAGAATGAATAACACCGCCTGATTGGGGGTCTTCTCAACAGGCTACTGTAGCTGTATAAAACTGAATAACAGACTTCAGTACATAGAGAAAAAGTAATATTAAAAACTGAAGGAAAAAGAAACCTTTGTGTAAATAGCGCCATGTCTGAACCATTAAAAAAGAAAATGTATTTTAAGTATGGCTAGATACAGTAAAACACATTTTCATATAGCCATAAAACACGAATTGTGATGCTAGGCTAATTGATATTTTAAGCTAAGTTTGATTAGCATTAAAAGTATTTTTTGGGGATTAAAGATGTCAACTAAAAGGGTTAATAAAAGTACGACTAGATACAATAAAACATAATTTTTCATATAGCCATAAAACATGAACTGTGATGCTAGGCTAATTGAGATTTTAAGCTAAGTTTGATTAGCATAAATAATATTTTTGGGGATTAAAGATGTCAACAAAAGGGTTAATAAAAGTTAAACAAGATACAATAAAACAGACGTTTTCATATAGCTATAAAACATGAACTGTGATGCTAGGCTAATTGAATTTTTAAGCGATGTTTGATTAGCATAACATTTTTTTCTCGGGGGGATTACAGATGTAATCAAAAAGTGTTAATAAAAGTATGGCAAGATACAATAAACACACATTTTCATATAGCCATAAAACACGAATTGTGATGCTAGGCTAATTGAGATTTTAAGCTAAGTTTGATTAGCATAAAAAATATTTTTGGGGGATTAAAGATGTTAACAAAAAGGGTTAATAAATGTATTGCTAGATACAATAAAACATACATTTTCATTTAGCTTTAAATCATGAACTGTGATGCTAGGCTAATTGAGATTTTAAGCTATGTTTAATTAGCATAACATTTTTTCTCGGGGGGATTACAGATTGTAACAAAAAAGGTTAATAATAAGTTTCTAAAAGCTTAGACACTTCTTTTTTTGCTTTTAATTTAACAAAGTTGTTAGATTTTTTTTATTTCAGAAGGAAAAATGTTAAAAAAAAAATTTTGGGGCACCGTTGGTCTAGCGGTCTAAGCGCGCGCCCCCTATACAGAGGCTATAATCAGTGTTGCAGCAGTCGCAGGCTCGATTCCAGCCTTGACTTTTTACAGCATGTCCACCCCCACCCTCCACTCACCACATTTCCTGTCTCTCTTCAGCTAAACATTAAAGGTGAAAAAGCCCCCAAAACACATTTTAAAAAATATATATATAATACAAAATATGAAAATTAAAAATTAAAAATGTTTAAAATAATTTTGTATTTTAAATCTCACACCAAGAAAGACATTAACTGATGTTTTCTACCCTTCTAACTAGCTCTCTCTGCTCTTTACCTCCTGGAACCTCAGCTCTTTCTCCACTTGTTTAAGTCTGAGTGAACACACAACCCTCTCCACAAAACACACACACACTTACACACATAATTGCCATCATCACACGCATACACACAGCAAACGCGATGTGGTATAGTGAGCTGTCAGACCGCACTAATTCCTCTTTTTATGTGTGTCTGTCCTACTGTGGAGCACAGGGATCAGGATTGCCTTTCAGGATAACAACTGAAGCTCTAAGCTGTCAGTGTGTGTGTGCGTGTGTATCTGGGGGAACAACAATTGGCCGCTAAGCTGCAAAGAGCCTTGCAGCCACGGTGTCGCCAACAAATATCCACTGGCTGTCAGCAACGGACTGACTCTGTGTGTGTGTGTGTGTGTGTGTGAACGCGTGCAGATGAGCCAACTTCCTGTGGTGGATTGAAGTGCTGCTATTAGTCTCAGGCCTCCAGTCAGGTTTCATTATGGAGGCCAGGACTCGACTGTGCGGACAGAAACACACACGTGTGCAAGAATACACATGCATTGATTAACATTAACACACATGCATGCACACAGTGTCTCTAACATGGGCCGAAATTACCCAGAAGCCCTCTGTGCATCCTTCCCAGCTAACAGGGAATGTTCTCACCAACGTAAAGACAAGGTTCTGAGGGTAATATTCAAAGAACATCTTAAGGATGTAATCAATTTAAAATTTTTCCTTTTTTAACTATTAATCAAAGAACATTTTGTCTTTAACATTTAGATGATGTTTAGATAATATTCTTTAGGTAACAGTCAAGGTTTTGAGTGTAATATTCAAAGAACATCTTAAGGAGGTTTATTGGTTTTAAAAAATTTCCTTTTTTGTTAGCTATTAATGAAAGAAGAACATTTTGTCTTTAACATTCAGATGATGTTTTGATTATATTCTTTAGGTCACAGACAAAGTTTTGAGTTCAATATTCAAAGAGCATCTTAAGGATGTAATCAATTTAAAAATGTTCCTTTTTTAACTATTAATGAAAGAACATTTTGTCTTTAACATTTAGATGATGTTTTGATAATATTCTTGAGGTCACAGAGAAGGTTTTGAGTTCAATATTCAAAGAACATCTTAAGGATGTTTATCAATTTAAATAATGTTCCTTTTTTGTCAACTATTAATGAAAGAACATTTTGTCTTTTACATTTAGATGATGTTTAGATAATATTCTTTAGGTAACAGTCAAGGTTTTGAGTGTAATATTCAAAGAGCATCTTAAGGATGTTTATCAGTTTAAATAATGTTCCTTTTTTGTCAACTATTAATGAAAGAACATTTTGTCTTTTACATTTAGATGATGTTTAGATAATATTCTTTAGGTAACAGTCAAGGTTTTGAGTGTAATATTCAAAGATCATCTTAAGGATGTTTATTGGTTTTAAAAATGTTCCTTTTTTGTTAACTATTAATGAAAGAAGAACATTTTGTCTTTAACATTCAGATGATGTTTTGATTATATTCTTTAGGTCACAGACAAAGTTTTGAGTTCAATATTCAAAGAGCATCTTCAGGATGTTTATCAGTTTAAATAATGTTCCTTTTTTGTCAACTATTAATGAAAGAACATTTTGTCTTTTACATTTAGATGATGTTTTGATAATATTCTTGAGGTCACAGAGAAGGTTTTGAGTTCAATATTCAAAAAACATCTTAAGGATGTTTATCAATTTAAATAATGTTCCTTTTTTGTTAGCTATTAATGAAAGAAGAACATTTTGTCTTTAACATTTAGGTGATGTTTTGATTATATTCTTTAGGTCACAGACAAAGTTTTGAGTTTAATATTCAAAGAACATCTTAAGGAGGTTTATTGGTTTTAAAAATGTTCCTTTTTTGTTAACTATTAATGAAAGAAGAACATTTTGTCTTTAACATTCAGATGATGTTTTGATTATATTCTTTAGGTCACAGACAAAGTTTTGAGTTCAATATTCAAAGAGCATCTTAAGGATGCTTATCAATTTAAATAATGTTCCTTTTTTAACTTTTAATGAAAGAACATTTTGTCTTTTACATTTAGATGATGTTTTGATAATATTCTTGAGGTCAGAGAAGGATTTGAGTTCAATATTCAAAGAACATCTTAAGGATGTTTATCAATTTAAATAATGTTCCTTTTTTGTTAGCTATTAATGAAAGAAGAACATTTTGTCTTTAACATTCAGATGATGTTTTGATTATATTCTTTAAGTCACAGACAAAGTTTTGAGTTTAATATTCAAAGAACATCTTAAGGATGTTTATCAATTTAAATAATGTTCCTTTTTTGTTAGCTATTAATGAAAGAAGAACATTTTGTCTTTAACATTCAGATGATGTTTTGATTATATTCTTTAGGTCACAGACACAGTTTTGAGTTTAATATTCAAAGAACATCTTAAGGATGCTTATTGGTATAAAAATGTTACTTCTTTTGTTAGCTATTAATGAAAGAAAAACATTTTGTCTGTAACATTCATGTTTTCATGTTTTGATAATACCATAAGATGTTCCCATAATGTTCCTTAATAACAAAGAAGTAACATTCTCAAAGCAACACATAAAAATGTTTTCAGGATGTTTCTGATGCCTCAAATCACTAAATGTTTTATTTAAGAACATTCTGGTGATATTTAATCAGAACAAAGATTGAATGTTTTATCTTTAACATTTAAAGGATGTTTTGATAACATTCTTTGGGTCACAGATTATTGAATGTTTTCAATCTGAGAACAAATTGTGAACATAAAGAAAACTTCCCGCTGAGAATGTTTGAAGAACATTAGGGTGTAATATTGTCACTTAACATTTTATTCATGTTTTTAGAACAGAACAATGCTAGCTGAGTGGACTTCACTAAACTTTTACCACAGATTCACTCTCTGGTGTCTCCCTCCCTTTATTTGCTCTCTCAGCCTCCCTTGCTGCTGTAATCTCCCTCCTGAAGGCATAACAGTAGTTCAGATCAGAGATGGAACTATGTTGCATCAGATTGTAAATGCAGGCGTGCCCTGTAATTCATCCTATAGAGCTGCATACACTCTGAAATGTGTGTGTTGTGAATCTGTGAGGTGTCAGAACTTCAAAGAAGGAAAAAGTTGCAATGCACCTTTAATTAAGTGGAACTCTATTCAGAAAATGGCAGCAGTGTCACCCGCTCTTGGTTCTGAACATGTTGTCATGTTGATGTAACTCAGCAGTGAGAGTAAGTAGTAGAGGACAGACTCAGTGGAAAGTAAAACCACAGTCAGGTGATGGGGTTGAGCTCTACATGTGTCTGCCGCCCACATCGGAAAAACACGACTGAAAAGTTCCACTTCTGAGAAAACTTCTATCTTCACCGGTAGAATGTGTGGTTAGTTTTTCATGTTTATGTTTCTTAACACCCACAAACTGAAGCCTTTATTTACAGACTTGTTGATGTGTTAAACTGACTCGACAAGGCAGAACGATCTGTTGTTCTTGGGGTGTAAATGTACGAAAACCCCTGAATGCACCGTCTAGTATTGTTGCTAAGTGTAGGACGTTGGCTCTCACTTTCATGAGAGATACACATCAGTGCAAGAGTCCCGCCTACTTCAAGAAGATGGTTTACCACAAAGATAAGAACTTTCATACTGATGACCGTTCTCTTTAACAAAATCTGTTGATCAGTTTTTAAAGACGAATAAATGTTAGATATAGGCACATTTCTGGGTACAGCTTCTAAGATTAGGGACTCTTTTTTTTTTTTTTACTTTATAGCATGGAAAACAATTTCAACTTTCTAGATAAGTGTACTTTCAAATATGTTGCATCCCCCCCCATATTTTTAAATACAGTAAATGCAAAATGACGACAATAGAATAACCTGAACTCAAAACAACCAAAACAAAATAACATAATACAAATGAAAAAAGGAAAATTGAAATACATAAATGAATAAATTAAAAATTAAAAAAATGTATATATTTTTTTTTCTTTTTCATTTATTTATTTTATATATATACTTATATTTTATTTTGTATATATAAATCTTTTTTATTTTGTATTATATATATATTTTTCATTTATTTACTTTATATATATATATATCAAATTTTAAAAATGATATATATACATATATATATATACATGTTTATAAAATAAATAAATGAAAAAAATACATATATTTAATACAAAATAAAAAAGAATATTTATATATACAAAATAAAATACATATATATATATATATATAATAAATAAATGAAAACGGAAAAATATATATAAATTAAATAAATGAAAAAGAAAATATAAATATATATATATATATATATATATATATATATATATATAGATAACACAATTTATTCATATATATACATTAATATATCTAAAATAAAAGAATAAAAAGTATTTATATATATAGATGTTAATATATATATTTATATATATATAATAAATACATGGAAAATAAAAATAAAAAATATATATATATATAATAAAATATATATATATATATAATAAAATCTATCTACTCTGATTTCAGAGTAGATATATTATGTATTTTTTCCACATCTTCTCTAATGGTGCAAATAATTTTCTAATCATTTAATGTATGTTCTTTTGTTTCAAGTTCATATTAAAAATTGTTACTCATGTTAAAGAATGTTTTTTTGCTTTACATTCAAAAGGTTTTTTTAAATTACTACTTTTTAATTACACCAAGGACGCCTCCTTTGGTCTCATGTTTTGCCTCCTTGTTGTAAAGTTGCAGCGAACATGAAGTCACGTGTGTGCTGCTTTAATTGTTTATACATTGATGTTACTAAAAATATAAAACTGGAACAAAAGTTTTCATTGAGTGGCCATATTTCCCTCTCTACTCAGAGCTTCCTCTGCCCTCTCTCTCCCCTCTCTCTCTCTCTCACAGAGCTGTTTGATTGCTTAAGCCTGGCCATCAGACAGACAGACAATGCGTCCATGAAGAATAGCCTTGCTTCCTTCCTGTCTTCCTGTGCTGCGTTCTGCCTTGGTGAGCAGGGTGAATAGGCCGCTCTGCCCCACAGCCGCCATGAGCCGCAGGGGCCACGGCGGCTAAAATCAACAAAGAGAGCCGTTCTGGGGCCTTTTTTTTTTTTTTTTTTTCTCACATCCCCTCCTCCTTCCCCCTCCTCTTCCCTCAGTGCTGCCAAATCACTGGGACTGCAGAGAAAACAAATAACCTCTCCCTGTGTTTCTTGTTTTAATCATTTTATGCAACAAGTCTGACCTCTTTTGTTCTACAGTATGATGATGAAGTCTGTGTGTGTTTGGGTTTAGGTTATATATGTTCCTCAATATGGACTATATGTCATAAGAGAGGGGTTTATGTTGGGATAATGACTTTGGTGACACATTCAAAGACTTCCTTTAACAGGCAGAAACCTCGAGCAGAACCAGACTCATGTTAAACATCTGCCTTCTTAAAATGTTCCATTTTACTAAGACAGAAAAATCATTTTAACATTATTTTGGATTTAAAAAATGTTAAAATGTTCCATTTTACTAAGACAGAGAAAACAATTTTAACATTATTTTGAATTTAAAAATGTTAACATTTTCCAGTTTACTAAGACAGAAAAAAAAATTCACGTTATTTTGGATAATTTTTTAAAAAATGTTACAATTTACTAAGGTAGAATAAATCATTTTAACATCAATTTGGATTAAAAATGTTAAAATGTTTCATTTTTCTAAGGCAGAAATAAAGATTGTAACATTATTTTGGTTAAAAAAAATGTTAAATAGTTCCAGTTTACTAAAGCAGAAAAAAAAACATTTTAACATTACTTGGGATAAAAAAAATATTAAAATGTTCCTGTTTAATAAGACAGAAAAACACATTTAACATTGTTTTGGATTTAAAAAATGTTTCAGTTTACTTTGACTGAAAAAAACATTTGAATATTATTTTGGATAAAAAAATGTTAAATGTACCAATTTACTTTGACAAAAAAAATACATGTTAATAACATTGTGGATAAAAAATGTTAAAATGTTCAAGTTTGTTGAAGTAGAAAAACATTTTAACATTGTTTTGGATAAAAAAAAATTTTAAATGTTCCAGCTTGCTAACACTAAAAGCCCCCAACACATTTTAACATTATATTGGATAAATTTTCTTTTAAATGTTCCTGTTTACTAAGCCAGAAAAAAAAACATTTACACATTATTTTGGACAAAGACATGTTCCAGTTTACTAAGGCAGAAAAAAACAACATTTTAACATTACTTTGGCATGCTTCTCTTTTGAGTTGTGTATCTTTGTAAAGTGAGCCCCTTGACCTGTGAGAATCCAGGAAGGCCTTCAGGGTGCAACTTTTTTGGGACTTAGGTCTACACCTTAGACTTGAGCAAAATGCAGAATGGAGGCCTGAGTTTGGCCTTTTTGCACTTCCACATCCCACCTTTGCAGTTGAAGTGCATATCCCAACAGACAGGACTATTTTAAATTCAACACATCCAACTGATTGGCCTTCCCACCCCCAAAAAGGGCTACCATCTCCCTATGGGAATACCAAGTAGGAGCAGGTAGCTGAGAGGAGCGTTGGGGAGCCAAAATGACCCCCCGACTATTGAAAACAGGATGAATGCATGCCGGGCTGAATACTGGGGGTAAACTGTTAGGTCTTTGTCATTCAAAGTGATGCTTTTAACCCTTCGCGCTCCCTCTTCCTTAACAACCCGCCCCCTCCTCCTCCTCCACCCTTACGCTCTTCATTCACAGCTGAGACAATGGAGCGAGAGAGGAGTGGAAAAATAAGGACTGAACACGAGATCAACTTTCCCTTCTGTCTCTAATGGGATTCTTGCCTGTTATGTTTCCCTCTTTCTGTAAAATAGGTGAAAGTTGATAATTATGTAAAGCAACCCCCCCCCCCCTCCCCCTAGTCCATGTCAGTCAAAAGGCTGGGGGGTTGAATAACAAACAAGCGAGTGCAGGTTGGGCCTCGGTGCGTCAATCACGACTCTTGAATGCATACCGTGCCGCAAACACGTCCGTATGCTGTCAACAAGTGTCAGAGGCTTATGTTTCAGGCTTATGTTTCGCCTGCAGGGACATTCAAAACCAAGGAATTCCTGAACCAGGCTTTGATTTAAAAAAAAAAAAAAAAAAAAGAAAAGAAAGAAGAGGGCCTAGTATCTGCAGGATCCCAAGGAATGTGTATGAAATGAAGTTGAAGCCAAGCCAGAGTGTAATAGCAGGCTTACAGAGGTGCATATTTACAGAAGAGAAGGAAAGAGGTGAGTTTGTCTTCAGAGGAAGAAAAGGAGGATAGGATCCCAGGTGAAGAAACTGCAGTCAGGTGCTTCTCTAAGGTATACATAAATAGATGTCCCTTTTAATTCTATGTAAACATCGTGGAGCCATTGTGCTGAACCCACACAAACGGCTGCACAGGTTTGATGATAGGTTTGAGATGTGCGTGCAGAGGTTCAATTAAACTCAGAGAGTGGTGCTCAAGTCTGCTTAAGGTACCAGGAACTTCTTTCATACTTTCACATGATTTAAAGGAACATGAAGAGAATGGAATCCTTTCAATAAAAAAGCCTTTAAAGCTGTGTGAAATGTTAAATTTCATAAAAACCAGTTTTAAGGATGAGGGGTTGACTGATATTGTTTTTTCAGATACCAATATTTAGGTGTTCATGAGGACAATAACTAGTGTTGTAGTACTGGAGATCGGACTTGGTCTTGAGACCACTTAATTAAGTTCTTGGTCTCGTCTCGGGATTGAAAGAATTTTCATCAATTTTAAATCAAGACCAGTCAAGACCACCACTGATGCTCTCTGTGTCTTGGTCTTGTCTTGGTCTAGTTCTGGTCTTGACCACAACACTACAGATAACTGATATTTGTGTGAATTTACAGTCATAACTTTGAATTTTGAATATTACAAACTTAAACATTTTTTGAATGGCTTCAACAAAGGCTCAGTGAAACATGCAAGGTCCCAAATTTTTAAGCCGCAACCCCCAAAAATAACGGGGCCAGAGACTTGAGACAGGGGTTTCCTCAGGGGGACAAGTGGCAATAAAATAAAGAAGGAAATTGAGGATGTTTTCCATTGGCATGGTGTTATCTCAAATTTAACATTTTTAATTATTTTTTATTTTTATTTATTTTTAATATTACCAATTATTTTTATTTTTATTACAATTGATCAAATATATCTCCAGGCGACGCCCCCAATAATGTCTCATGGCCCACCAGAGGGTCCCAACCTCCACTTTGAGAACTATTAATGTTGCACAGTCCTGTGATGGCTAACCAATCAGAGAGTGTTGTGGGCGGGACATTTGTGTAAGTGATGACAGACCCAGAGGAAAAGCCACACATGGTGAGAATTTTGTCCTTTAAAAAATGCCTTGAAAGCTTGTGTGAAATGTTAAATTTAATAAAACAATGGCAATAAAATAAAGAAGGAAATTGAGGATGTTTTTTTATTTGCATGATGTAATCTAAAATTTAAAATTATTTCGTTTTTGTTTTTTTAATATTAGCAATTATCATTATTTTTTACTCCAATTGATCAAATAGGCAATTTTGGGTCAATCCACATTTTTATTATTTTTTGGGAGGTATCTCGCAACACCCTCATTAATGTCTCGTGACAAAAAAAAAAAAACATAAAAAAGGATAAAATGTTCCAGTTTACTAAAGCAGAAAAAAAACATTTTAACATAATTTTGCATTAAAAAAAATGTTAAAATGTTCCAATTTTGTAAAGCAGAAAAAAAACATTTTAACATTATTTTGGATAAAAAAAATGTTAAAATGTTCCAGTTTACTAGGGCAGAAAAAAACATTTCAATATTATTTTGGATAAAAAAAAAAGTTAAAATGTTCCATTTTACTAAGGCAGAAAAAAACATTTGTACATTATTTTGGATAAAAAAAATGTTAAAATGTTCCAGTTTACTAAGGCAGAATTTTTTTTGATAAACCATGTCTCGTGACCCACCAGAGGGTCTCTACCTCCACTTTGGGAACCACTGATATCAAGACGTGATCAGTTACCCAGTTACATTAATGTCACACAGTCCTGTGATGTCTAACCAATCAGATTGTGTTGTGGGCGGGACATTTGTGCAAGTGATGACAGACCCAGAGAAAAAGCCAAAAGTCAAATATTAGCCCAGACAATCGATAATTAAAAAGCATATGTGCATAAAAACAACAGGAAAAACAGTCAAACTTCAAGGTTGTTTAATTTCAAACGTTAATATATTTGTCTTCTAATTCATAGTGAACTATTCATCCAGCTTCGACACTCATACAGGTCACCTCCACAACAGAAAGAGCCCCGTTAGCGGTGACACATTAACAATGCTTTCTCAAAATAAATATTTTTCATTATAAAATAATAAACCTTCAAATAAATATATAGACTTTTTTTTTTAACTTTACACTAAGTAATGTTGGAATTAGAAAATAAATTTCTCATACAGGGTCGCTGTACAATTTACAAGTAGAAGGGATAAGACTTATTTGTGAACCACATAGAATGATTGACATACATTTCAGTGAATGTACCAAGACGTTGACAGATTCATAGAAATGTAGATTCATCAAGGCGAAACTTTTCACAGTTGAAGAATTATTATGTATGTACAAAAATAAAACATCTGTTTAGCTCAATTCTACTGTACACACCCTTTTGAATGGACTACTTTACATACAGTTAGTAACAGGAGTCTGTTCTTAGCATATAAGTTGTATTAAATGTTAAAAAAAAGGCTATCTGTTTGGACTCTCAGAGCAACAACACAAGTTTAACATTTGTTTCAGGACAACAGTAGTTGAATATGTCTTCACACCTCTGGACATGGGGAGCGCTTATTTTGGTTTACCTTTCAAGTGAATGCTAGGGGTGAGTGAATGCACCTCCAGTGCCTTTACCGGGAATGGGTTTTCGTCAAGCAGCCTCTAAAGTTGAAGCTCAAGGCGTATTGGAGCGGATTCTACAGTATCTGAACAAGAACTCAGCGGCGTTAGCTTGCTAATCACACTTTAAAACTAGTAGCCATCGTCACTCAACGTGGAGTCTCTCCAACCGTCGCACACAAGACGCTTATCCCATCTACGTCGGCTTGCCAGAATCCTCACAGTGGATGGGTTTTGGGTTTTTGCATCGACAGCCCGGCCTCAACGCGCGGTCGTAGCAGCTCTGGCACGCGGCGAGGCATCCTTTCGCCGGGAGGTAGCACAGGAGACAGGGGAAGAGCAGGGAGAGGAGCGACACGGTAGTCCAGCGTACGCAGCAGTGCTGCTGCGAGCACGAGAAGGGCTTGTCGGCGCACGTGTCCTCGTCGTCGCTGGAGCAGTGGTAGAAGAGCCCCTTGACGCAGCACACGCACGTCCCGTATTCCACCACGCTCTGCATGGAGCACATGCAGCGGCGGCCGCACATCCAGCAGGAAGGGAGCACCCGGGGGCGCCGGCACTCTGCGCAACAGCACCGCCCGCAGTCCTCGCACTTGTTGGAGTGCACACCTTGGAGTTTGGAGCTTCTGCTGCCCGGTACGGCCGTCACAGCCCTGGACTCGCTGGTCAAAGGTTTCAGCTCCTCTGAAATGATCTCTGTGCTGGTCGGCTGTGTTCTGATTATCTGGCTGCTGCCCGCCATGCTGCTGAGGAGCCTCTGGCCTGACGAGATGCTCCCCTCACTGGTCCTCTGCGAGTCTTCCAAACTGGATGACCGTAGCATGCCCTCCCTGGAAGAAGGAGTATGCATGTCTCCAAATAGAGTCATAGAATGCTGGTTGAGGAGATTATTCTGCCTCTCTTCCTGGGTCTCCTGATGCCCGCTGGTCCTTGAACCGGTTGACTCAGTCGAGTCGCTCTTCTGTTGCCGAAGCTGTGAGGCTGGAGACCTTTGCGCAACCGTGGGCCCTTCTGTGTACTCATTACTACTCCCGGTGATCCTGATCTCATCCAGAGACAACACCGCTGAAGCATGCGTCGGTTGCCCAGAATCAGGTGGACTATCTTGGGTTGGCGGTGGCAGCGGTCTCCTTTCGCCAAGCTGCCGGTCCAGCGAGCGGGTCAGTGGCGGTGACCACCCGTGGTGGCGTCCTCCTCCCCCTTCGCTGTCGCTCTGACTTCTGGGATCCATCTCGGGACTGAAGGGCTGCTCTGGCTGGCATGGGACACATCTGAAGTCCTGTAAGAGAAGACAGGCGGTTTATGCGTTTCTTTGACGGGCCATGCAAATGACGCCATGCAAATCATAACTGATATCCGTACATGCACCACTATGGAAATGAGGCACAGCTGACAAACACATAACAGTGGTGGAGAGGGAGATGGATGGCCTGACTACATAGATGATGAAATGTTTGAAGGTAGTGTGAGGCCCTCACTTAAGAATCCAGATATCGCTGTTAAATGGGAAGACTAACTGCCCTCTAAAATGATCAAGACAACAGCTTTGAACGACTATGCTAGTCAAATGGAGAGTTAGCTAACTTCTACTAGCAAAGCTAAAACAGATCAATGAGTTCCCTGACAGCAAGTCCATTTGAAAAGTATGCTTAAGATGCCATTTGAACTGCATCCCCTGGCCTTGGAACTTCACTACATCTCTCTTCCAGTCTGCAACAACTGCCTGAAGTTAGAGTGTGATTGGTTGGAATTTCTGCAAAAAAATCTTGGATACATGTACATCACACTGGATAACTATAAATCTATGTGACCACTAATACTGACTTGAGGTCGACCAATTATTGGGACAATATTCTACATTTGTTTCTGTTTTCACTCACCACTCTGTCTCACCTAATGTCCCGCCCACAAAATCACCTGATTGGCTAGTCACCATAAGAGTGCTGTAACTGTACCTGGTTAATTGTTAACTACTGTATATGATGTTGGAAGTTCCAGTTTGGATTTGCAGAAGGCATTTTAAAAAATCTGGAATTTAAATTTTCTTTAATATGTGTACATATACATGTGACTTTGTGCATAATTATGAATTTGTGTATATTGGTATGTGTATGGTATATGTTTCTCTCATTAGACTGTTTTTTTTTTGCTGTAGATAATCCATCAAATCAATAATTTTTGTCTGAATTTTTTTTGTCTGTTTTTTGTTGTTTTTTTGTAGTTTGTTTGTTCTGCTCTGTCTTTATTTTATTTTTAATTTTTTATTGTATTTTCATTATTTGTGTATCTTTATTTGAATGTTTGTAAAAAAGAACAAATTTAAAATCATAAAAAAATAAAAGAATCTGGAGTTGGAGTTCGTGATATTCCAAATTTAACATTTGACAGAATGTTAAATGTTAACATATCATTAACTACTTATAACTGGCATCAGTATTGGCCCTGAAAAAACAACATCTGTCTGCCCCTAAAACTGACCAAAGATATTGTTGGGCTCCACCTAAAATGTTAAATAATGATTGGAAATAATAATCTGATGGGTTTTTTTTAACAATCCAACTAACTGTGATGTTATCTCCTTATGTAGCTTATAGTTATTTTATTTTCATTTTATTTTACTTAATTTTTTTGTTCAATCTTGATCTAATTAGGGAGCCTTTTTAACATTTGGCAAGGGACTACGGATGTAAACTAGCCTTTTGGCTAATTCTGGCACATTTACAAAAGCATGGTCCTTTTAAATGAAAAAATAAATAAACTTAAGTTTGGCTTTCACAAGTCAAAAACATTTGTGGTGACTGATGTTAATTTTTTTTTAATTTAAGGTAGGGGGATGTTGGGGGCACTTTAAGAAGAGCACCTTGGGTCAAATAGATAATCTACGTGCACGAAAGAATCAGTTTAAAAAGAAGGAAGAACGTAAGTGATTTTTTGGTAAACAATTTGAAAGGTTTTCGCATCAAAGCCTTGAACGAACACTACCCCAGTTCCCCCTTACCATGGCGCTTATTTATCTTTTTGGGGACTAACACGAGGTGACAATGCAATATGCTAACATATTCAAATTCACAGCCTTGTTTTCACCAACAGATCACACGCACAAAAGAAATTGACAGTAGTGCCCTTAATCTCCTTCCTCGAGGTAATTAGCTTTCAAATGCCTCCACTGGGGTTGTGAGGTTCTCCCCTTTCAATGACAATACAGCAAGGGCTTTGTTTGTTGCATGAAAACCGTCCCGGAGAAACCTTCCCCTTTCTAACACATTTTATATTGTGACACCCTTGAAAAGCAGATGAGTGACAAGATAAAAAAGTTTGGAGCATGAAAGAGTCCGTGTTAAGTGTGAGTGATGTGTTCAAGGGGTGGGGGGGGTTTTGAAGCTCCAAATGAAGGGCTCGCAGGCGAATTAAAAGCTGATAGTGGGGACGTAAGGCCCCTCATTACTTCCAGGGCCTCGGCGTGCAGGCCATGTCGGCCACACTGGGTGGGAGGTGTGGATGAAGTGTGGGGGCTGATGGATGACTTCATGCACAAATCACAGGATAGTTATGGAGAGATTTCAACTAAATATAGAATATATGTTGTGTTATATGATGTCTACCCAACTTTTATGGCAGTATTTTCTAGTATGGAGATTGACTTGAATGTAGGCGGAAACAGGAAATGAATATACTGAGTTAAGGGGTGTGCCTTATTTACATATGAGCAAACAGATGAGCAAAATGCAAATATTTGTACAAATGCACCAAAAGTCAAACACCATCAGTGCTGGATGGCCTGATTGGAGACCATACAAACGTATTTTGGGACAAAACTAGGAACATATTGGAAACTGTCTGGGTCTAGATCTGTTCTTTGAACTCTCCTGCTTCCCATTGGGAGTATTAACAGGAGATGAGGAGTGCAGTGGTCATGCAGCTCTGCAGGGGGTTCTACTTCTAGTTGCATAGGAGATCATAACAGTCTCCTGGTTAAGGCCACAGCCCCCCACAGAGTAAAATGAAGGACATTTTTTATATGGAGAGTATAACTGCCAGGTTACAGTTAAAAACAGATCTGTAGATAGTTTCTTTTTGGTTTACTTTCTGATGGACTGATTTATGATAATTTGCATTTTTTAAATTTATTTTTCTTAAAGTTAACTATATGTATTTCTATACCTATTCTAATTAATATTAACAAAATTATTTTGATTTATTAATTTAACTTTTGATATATGCTTCATATTTTTATTTATTCTTGAAATTATTTTTTATATATGTATTCACTCATTTTTAATTTTGCATTATTCTATTCAATTATTAATTATTTTGTCTTAAAATTTTGCTGTATGTATTTTCATTATTATTCTAATTACTATTTACAAATTATTTTAATTTATTAATTTAACTTTTTATTTACCATTCATATTTTTACTTTATTAATATTATTATTTTGTATGTATGTATTCACTCACTTAATTTCGCATTACCTTTTATTCATTTATGTCTTTAATTATTATTATTTAAAGTTTACTGTATGTATTTCTATTACTATTCTAATTAATATTTACATTATTTTGATTCATTAATTTAACTTTTGATATATGATTCATATTTTTAAAATTATTTCATATGTATGTAATCACTCACTTTTAATTTTCCTATGACCTTATATTCATTCATTTATTTATTTATGCATTTTTCTTTAAAGTTTACTGTATTTATTTATATCACTGTTCTTATTACAATTAAAATTATTTTGATTCATTCATTTTTTTTATTTTTATTATTCTTAATTTTATTGTATTACTATAATATTTTGTGTGTATTTTTTCAACCATTATTAATTGTGCATTATCTTTTATTCACTTACATTTATTCTTCGTTAAAGTTTACTGTATGTATTTATATTATTATTCTTATTACCATTTACAAAATTATTTTGAATAATATTCATATTTTTATTTTATTGATTTATTTTTTTTTCTTTTTGCCTCTGAGTCTAACGGCTGCTTTGTAGTTCAGTGACATGTTTGCTGATTCTAATATAAACAATAATAAAAAGTTAAACACCGTCGTCACCCAAACATTGCAGTCTATGTGAAAGGACAGTTAGGCTGTTGAACAGAGACGTGTGTGCGTAAAGTTGCAGCATGGAACCATATAAAGTGCTTTAACAGAGAAATACATCCTAACAACAGTTAGTGTTCCACAGAGGGGGATACATACCGTGTTTTCGACGCTTTGGCCCCTGCTTAGGTGAAATAAATCCGATTGGAGAGAGAGTTTAGTCCCTTCATCAGTCACTCAGTCAGGCAAGTCGTCGATAAAATCCATTGAGAAAGTTTCCAACCGGAGCTCATTCTCCTGAAAGCAGCGCTAAGACGTAAATCCCATGTTTTACGCACGAACACGCGGCGAAAACTTCAGTCACCTCCGGAGCGTAAAACTTCACTTGACTCCACAGCGTTCAAAAAAAGAAGAGAGGAGACGCAGAAAGGGAGAGAAACTGACACCCAGGAGTACTTTCAATTCGGTGTGTTCCTCCAGCAAAGCTCGGGGGGCTCGCGAGTACTTCTTCTAATGTGTGAGGTTTTTTTTTTTTTTCTCTTTCCGGAGGGGAGGTCGGGGTTTGGGCTGTAAATGGCGTCAAGCTGAAGGGGGAACAGAGCGCTTGTTGTTGCAGCGGATATCTCGCATCCGGTGTTCAGCCATTGGCTGCTAGAGAGCAGCCATTCACACCAGGCTGATCAATGCAGAGCCAAACGCTGCTGGTGGACTGCTGTGGACACAACGAGGGCTCGAAGTGAGCCTGCAGGAGTACTGATCTTTGTTTAAGAAGGCTTATTATTTACACATCATTATAATTCATGACTAACACAGCAGGGTATGAAGGTATGACATGGTACAGACACACACCAGGTTTATGAGAAATTAACATTTTTGGATTTGAATACATTTAGTGATAATAAGTTACCTCTTTGTAAAGTAAAGTTAGAGGCAGCTTTGCACTTCATTCAAGTATTCAACTTAGTCTCATTTTAGCCTAAATGCAATATTCTTATCAGACAGCTGTAGTTTCATTTGAGTCACATACAAAATTTGGAGTTAGTTGTGTTGGGGTTACAACTTTCTTTATAACACCTTTCAAAAATGTGACTAATCTAGAGTCCATTAACAAAGATATGAGACAGCTACACATTAAAGTCACGCTTAAATACAATTCATTAGACAATAATAATTCTCTGTGAAATTTTAAATCCACCACTGATAAAATTAACATTTTTGTTAGAGATAGCTTCGTACTTTCTTTCAAGTATTCAACTTCAGCTTCTATTTAACCACAGTTCAGTTGAAATACAATCACATTGAACGTACCAAATTTGGGGTTAGTTGTGATGGGGTTACCACTTTTCTTATAACACCTTTCAAAGATGTGGCTACTTTAGGGTCCATAAAAAAGATATGAGACAGCTACACATTAAAGTCATGCTTAAATACAATTTAATGGTTTATACTTCAACCATTAAAACTGTAGGAACATTTATCTGGTAATAATTTTCAGTGAAATGTTAAATTCACCTCTGATGAAATTATTTTTATTTTATTTTAATACATTTAGTGATAATAAAGTAAAGTTAGAGGTATCTGTGTACTTTATTGAAGTATTCAAATTCAACTTCTAGTGAATCACATTTCAGTTTAAATACAGTTGAGTCACATTGGAAGTACCAAATTTGGGGTTAGTTGTGATGGGGTTACCACTTTTCTTATAACACCTTTCAAAGATGTGACTACTTTAGGGTCCATAAATAAAGATATGAGACAGCTCCACATTAAAGTTATGCTTAAATATACAATTTTAATGCTACATAGTTTATACTCCAACTATTAAAACTGTAGGCACATTTATCTGGTAATAATATTCAGTGAAATGTAAAATTCACCACTGATGAAATGAACATTTTTTGATTTTAATACATTTAGTTATAGAAAAGTAAAGTTAGAGGTAGCTGTGTACTTCATTGAAGTATTCAAATTCAACTTCTATTGAATCACATTTCAGTTTAAATACAGTACTCTTACATTTGAGTCCAATGGAGGTACCAAATTTGGGGTTAGTTGTGCTGGGGTTACCACTTTTTCTAAAACACCTCTCAAAAATGTGACTACTTTAGGGTCCATAAATAAAGATATGAGACAGCTACACATTCAAGTTATGCTTAAATATACAATTTTGATGCTACATAGTTTATACTTCAACCATTGAAACTGTAGGAACATTTATCTGGTAATAATTTTCAGTGAAATGTTAAATTCACCACTGATGAAATTAACATTTTTTTATTTTAATACATTTAGTTCAAATAAAGTAAAGTTAGAGGTAGCTTTGTACTTCATTGAAGTATTCAAATTCAACTTCTATTGAACCACATTTCAGTTGAAATACAGTACTCCAACATTTGAGTCACATTGGAAGTACCAAATTTGGGGTTAGTTGTGTTGGGGTTACCACTTCTTTTATAACACCTTTCAAAGAAAGATGTGAGCCATCTACACATTAAAGTCATGCATAAATACAATGTATTGATATACATAGTTTGTACTTCAACTATTAAAACTGTTGGCACATTTTTAACATTATTTGATTGAATACATTTAGTTAAAATAAAGTAAAGTTAGAGGTAGCTTTGCACTTCATTCAAGTATTCAACTTCAGTCACATTGAACGTACACAATTTGGGGTTAGTTGTGTTGGGGTTACCACTTTTTTTAAAACACCTCTCAAAGATGTGACTACTTTAGGGTCCATAAATCATCATTGTAGACTCAGACTAACTGCTGCTATACATCTTAAGTCTGCAGTCATTATCTGCTACAACGGACTAGTAAGCCATCATTGTTGAGTCTCTTTGCAATCAGCTGTTGTGAATTATGGTAAAGCAGCACCCCCATGTGGACTTTCTTTGATACTACAGGCTGCAACCTCAATCTTTTTAAATGTCCCTGCCAACCCCAACATTTATTTTAAAGGGTTTGAGAGAGATTAGTTGGACTCATATGGGCAGGTTGAGACTTGGTATTGCAGTCCTGTATTTATACATAAATGTATATGTGTGTGAAAGGCAGATTTTGGATGTAATGTTAAGTTGAATTAGGTTATATCAGGGCAGGCCATACCATATGTTGGAGAAGTGAATCAGTAGGTTTAATAAGGCAGAACAAGACACTGTGCACTTTTGAACGTACCGAATTTGGGGTTAGTTGTGTTGGGGTGACCACTTTTTTTATAACACCTTCTACATTAAAAAAGATATGAGACAGCGACACTTTGAAGTCCTGCTAGAGTGATAGATTTTTCTGTAATTTTTTTTTGTGAGACTTGGTATTGCAGCCCAATATTGGTACATAAACGTATGTGTGTGAAAGGCAGATTTTGGACATAATGTTAAGTTTTGAGTGTTTGAAATATTCAAATTAGGTTATACGAGGGCAGCCCGTACCGTATGGTGAATATGTGAATCAGGAGGTTTAATTAGGCAGAACAAGACACTGTGTACTTTTGAAAAGTCAAGTCTCACACTCACACTCACACACACACACACACACACACACACACAGTGTTTTACCTAGCCAAAACCCTTTTCCACTAAGTATTCAAAAGACCAATTATCCTGTGTTTAGCTACTCTGGGACACGGACAAAAAGAACAGACCTTCAACAAACACAAGAGAGCTTAGACACGACTCTCTAACTTCTCCAAAGTTCCAGACAGAATTGTCACTGTCGAGTTTTGAACACCACATGGTTGTTTTTTACTACTTTCCATCACAGTTTCAAGTTAGCTAGTTTCTCCTTTAATCTCTATCTGTTGTTCCTGTTTGGGAACTTGGACGATGGTTGTTAGTGCAATTGCTAGCAGTGCCGATATGGCTGTGACTATTATGTTTACACTCTGCCCATTTTATTGTTGTTATTGAGCTTTCAGCACTTTTTTGGGCAACAAACAGGAAGCTAACCGTAAGATATCTAACTGCAGCTAAAGACCGATGAACTAGTGGATACCCCAACAGAGCCAAAACAAGAGGGACTATTTGGTGTCCAGAAACCAGAGTTGTAGTCAAATTAACAAACCTTGAGTCTGAGTCAAGTCTCAAGTCCTCAATGCTCAAGTCTGCATCAGGTACCCCATACCTGAGTCCAAGTCTGAGTCTTACTGTGATGAGATCGATCTGTATTCGTATCGCCCAAAATCACAACAAACGTTATCTCAAGACGCTTTCACAAACAGAACAGGTCTAGACCACTCTATGTTAAATTATGAAGAGAGACCCAACACCAAGACAGGATAAGACTCAGTCTGACCCCACCTTAATCCACCATGAGCATTGCACCTCACAGTATTTAGCTAGTTACAGAAGAGAGGACAAACTTCCTTTAACAGGCAGAAACCTCGAGCAGGACCAGACTCATGTTAGACAGCCATCTGCTGAGACCGTGTTGGGTCTGGGAAAGAGGGATAGAGGAGATCGTGATGAGACGAGTAGTAGAAGCTGTTGCCGCTGGAACATCCACAGCAGGAGGAACCTACGAGACAAGGGAGCTCAGGGACTCCAGAAAGGTCTATGGTTAGTAACTTTAATGGGACAGGGAGAGTTGAAGGAAGTGATGAGGGGGTGAGATAGGATCCCAGTGTGTCAGTGCGCCAGTTCCCCCGGCAGTCTAAGTTTATGGAAGCATAACTAAGATCTGGTCCAAGCCTAAGCCAGACTAGAACAAGGTTTTATTAGGGCAGCCATTTCCAGAAAAAGGGCAAGGACATAGTGTTCCTTTTTGTTTCTGACTTGCTTCCTCCCTGATTTCTGTGTCTTCCTCTCCACACTTTGTTTTTTTTACATCTGTAGCCTCCTGATGCAATGGCAGCACACTTGGAAAGAATCCTCGGCAGACGCACTTCTCCTGATGAGCGAGGGCAGCCATGAGTGACGGGATGAAAACCCAGGCGGATGACTCATTTTCCTCTTATTTCACACTCGCCCTAACACTCGGCTGATTATGTAAACACCTTGGGTTTGCTTTTTCACCGGGGAAACGCACACTTTAAGTGGACAGACACCCCTCATTTCCCTTCCTGCATGAACTTTCAATCAGAAGTGCGTTCCCTTGAGGGATGTGGTGCAATCAAGACACTGAAGGCTCCTTATTGGCTCCAAATACCTCACGACCACTGAATTAAGACACATTTAGAGTTTGTGTTCTTTAGTTAAAAGCAGGAAAAGTGTGATTATAATACTGCAGCGTAGAGATAAAGCATGAGCAGCACGGTGTGGCCTCTACTTTAAGACTGTTTGGT
The DNA here is from genome assembly GCF_009762535.1 of Notolabrus celidotus. NCBI lineage: Eukaryota > Metazoa > Chordata > Actinopteri > Labriformes > Labridae > Notolabrus > Notolabrus celidotus. The sequence continues at coordinate 11,739,440 of NC_048295.1, read as the reverse complement.
CATCTTGGCCCCAGAGAATGCGTTCATCCACCTTGACATAAAAGAGCACTTCATTGAATTTAGCTCACATCCCAAAGTTGGCGACCTAGCCTTGGACAGGGAGTTATCTCTACGGCTGCTGAATCAAGCATGACAATTCTCTATTTGCAGTGGAACCAGCAGGGTTTGATGATGGTTGAGTGACAGCAATTTCCAAAGTTTTTCGTCCCGCGCTGTAAGAAATGGCCTCTCTTTTCTTCCCCCAAGAATACCTTGACAGTGAATCTCACTCCCATGGAGCGCCGACAGAAGGCCCTGGACATAAAAAAGGAGAAAATTGAAATGGAACCTAAAACCACTGCTGCTGCTGCGGGGGATGAACTGTGTGTAGATTGCCAAGCAGACACAGCAAAACTATTTGAAATGGCTTTGTGAAAGGACAGAGTCTCAGAGTCTCAGAGTACATTGGCTGTCCTCGAGTGCTGGCACACATGCTGAGAAGGAGCATGCTGTATAGCGATGATATGATCCTGGAGCCTGATGAGTGGGCATTTACAGCTGACGGCTTCAAAAGTGCGCCTCTGCAGTCGTTCAGACGTGAGTCTAATGCAGAGGCAGCTGAAAGTAGTTCAAAATGTACTCTGTGCATCTTAATGAAATCATATCATCACTCCACTGACACTCTGCTAATGCAATGTTGTGCTTGTCAAGCTCCGCGGTCCACAATGAGAACAGTTGACAGAGTACACGTCATTATTTTGGGACTTAGCCTGAAAAGTCATCCTTGTTTATCTTCTTTATTGTGGCATAGAACGATAGACAGCATGACAGCACCCCTAGAGTGAAGTCAAAACATCTGGAAGCCCCCCTGGTGACTGGTTACAGTACATAAAGCAGCCTCTCCTGTGATAACAGATGGGACATGATGCGTAGAATCAATTCAACCTACACCCATCTGTTCATATCTGTATCATCTATAAAGAATCTTTGGGGGCGTGGCCTTAGACTAGAAAGTGACGAAAGTTGCGCACCCATGAAGTGGACAGCCGGGTTCGATTCCAGCCTGTGGCCCCTTTCCTTTTTTCATGACATTCCCCCACTCTCTCCGGTTTCCTTCCCTAACCACTCTCCTCTCCTCTATCAATAAAGGTCCCAAAACATTTTTTGGGACTTGGTCTAATCTCATCAACAGAGCAGGTCTAGACCACTCTATGTCAAATTATGAACAGAGACCACATTGTTAAGCTAGCCAGCTAGTTAGCTAATGTAAGGATAATGTATGGTTAGCAGGTATTTATGGGAAATAGAATCCCAACAGGATGAGACAAGTCCAATACGAAAAAACGATTTAGCATGCTAACCTGAAACTAGTCACACTATTAAATTAGCTAGCTAGTTAGCTAATGTAGTGATAATGTATGGTTAGCAGGTATGTATGGGAAATAGAATCCCGACAGGATGATTCAAGTCCAATACGAAAATGCGATTTTGCATGCTTACCAAAACTAGCCACATTATTAAGCTAGCTAGCTAGTTAGCTAATGTAGGGATAATGTATGGTAAGCAGGTAGTTATGGGAAATAGAATCCCGACAGGATGAGACAAGTCCAAGACAAAAATTCGATTTAGCATGCCAACCAAATCTAGCCACACTGTTAAGCGAGCTAGCTAGTTAGCTAATGTAAGGATAATGTATGGTTAGCAGGTATTTATGGGAAATAGAATTCCGACATATGAGACAAGACCAATAAGAAAATATAATTAAGCATGCTAACTGAAAGTAGCCAAATTGTTAAGCTAGCTAGCTTGTTAACTAATGTAAGGATAATGTATGGTTAGCAGGTATTTATGGGAAATAGAAACCCGACATATGAGACAAGAGCAATACGAAAATGCAATTTAGAATGCTAACCAAAAACTAGCCACATTGTTAAGCTAGCTAGCTAGTTAGCATAACTGTCATGGCTTATTTGAAAACACTGTTGCTGATGGACAAAATAAACTGACTCGTAAAACTAGAAGGACTTTAAGTGTGTACTTAAATAACTACTTATATGTAATTCTAACAACTGATGCTAAAGCTAAAAGTCTTGGCAAAAACTTAGCATGCTAACATGTGGGGGGCTAAATGAAAGATCGGAAACTAAGTAAGGGATAATGTATTGTTTGCAGGTATTTCTGGGAAATAGAATACCGACAGGATGAGACGAGACCAATACGAAAATGCGAATTAGCATGCTAACTGAGACTAGCCACATTATTAAGTTTGCTAGCTAGTTAGCTTATGTAGTGATAATGTATGGTTAGCAGGTATTTATGGGAAATAGAATCCCGACAGGATGATTCAAGTCCAATACGAAAATGCGGT